>NW_006408947.1:374781-407638 GCF_000296735.1 Chrysochloris asiatica | reverse complement strand
TAGATTTCTTGCTTCTGCCACAAATTTCCCCAGCTGTGAGCCTTCCAACCTTCTAAGTATTCCTTTATATGTGGTTCAGAGTTCTGGGACCATCCGCTGAACCTGCTTGGTCGGGTATTCTGTGTTGTTTTTGGCGGAGCTCTCTGCTATATGTCCACCCAATCCGCCATCTTGTTTATTTCCTGTACACATTTTTATAGACAGTTATTTTGCTATCACCCCATCTTAAGTGCTTCGCAGCGTGTTCTGAATTCTCCACCCACTCTTCCCCTCCCCATGCCCAGTAATGAATGACACTGCTCCAAATTATTCTTTCCTCCTGCCATTCCTTTTCCTCCCTCTTCTTTTCTACTTTTTCATGTTCACTTCTGTACCCTTCCTTTTGATTACTTTAAATTTTCCTGGTATTGTTTTAATTTCCCCCCACTAGTCCTGCCCCTTCTTTCCTCCTTCTACCAGTGGGTCCATCTGTTACATCTGGGGCCCTGTTGGCCCCCATAGCAGGGTGAAGAAGGCCCCTTGGAAAACTGGGAAACAGTGTTTAAGGTGAGACTAGAAATTGATCCTGTGATCAAAATGTTGAATGGCAAATATTTGGGTTTCCAAACTGCAGGTCCACCTACAGATGCCAAAACAGAGGCTTCCCAAGATGCACTAGAATGGACAGCCTGACTTCCAAATGTGCCTTGGGGCTGAGGCTCTGGTATAGAGGAAGACTCATGCTGGACTTTCAGGAATGAGATCAGCTTCTTAGAAACAGGCTGCTCAGATGTCTCCTGGGAGGGTGTGCTGCCATTATTCCCTTGTGTATCTGGAGAGCTAATTCTGGGTACAGACTGAGACGAAGACTTTTATCCTAGTATTAATCTAGCAGGGAAGTCCAGAGTTATTTTGTGGATTGGTAGTCATTGACCCTTGGTCAGTTACTGGACTGAATTCTTCATATTTCACTCTTGCAAGCATTCCATAGGCATTATTAAACCTGAACAGTGGCAGTTGTAAAGGAAGAAGGTTGCTGCCTGTAATGACAGGTAATACACCATTATGCCGATGCCAAGTTAGGTCTATGAAGGCTATGAAAGCTGCAGAGCTTCACCAACTAGGCAGTAGGATGGGTGTGCAGACTCCAATAGAGCCCTGGCAGATCAATAAAGTCAGAGAACAGAATGGAGAAACTAAGGGCAATAGAATGGCTCAAGGGTGGAGCACAGGACATACTGGGAAGAGTGGATGCCACTGAATGCAGTCCAGATGGGTGTGAGATGCTTTTAATGGCAGGTACATAGTTTGAACTTTATAGTTAGGAGATTTAGAAAAGTGAAGTAAGGACCTCTGCACTCAGATCCTCTGGACTAAGGATCCCATTATTCTCATCTATTCTCCCTCCAAACAAACAAATGAATCTCAGAAAAATGGAATACACCAGCGGTTGATGTCTCCCGTACTTGAAATACTTCCAGAGTTCTGAAGCTCTGATTTCTCTCATCCTAATTCCTTAGAGTTTTCCACATATTGAGAAAACCAAACTAGATAATACCGTAAATAGAATTTTATGCAAGCTGGCAAAGGACATCTTATTCTCCTTTTGACCAAGTTGCTTTCCTTCCACTTTTGGAGTTGGAAGACACCACTGACCTATACCCCTATAACTGCAGACGAGGCCCAGAGAGGCTCTGGAATTTGGCACTACCTTCACCTCCAGAGACTCCCCAACACTCTTCCTTCCTGGCCATGTGCATGGATTAGACAGATGGATGGCAGACACCCTTGTTTATGAGGTGATTCTGAGATCTATGAAGTCCCCAGACAATTCCAAGAGTATTCTGGCAACCTGGATGAGTGAGAGATAGCAGGGGTATTTGCATGAACGTCTGAAGTGTGTGTGTGTGTGTAAATGTATAGGTAGGTCAGGTAAAAGCTGAGACCCACCCAGAGGTTTCTCCTTTTGGAGCTCAAAGCTGTTACATCAATGGTGGACAGGAGATAAAACATTACAAGTTGATAGCTGAAATCCAGAAATGAATGCTATCCCCTTTATAGTTGATGAACACACATTTCATATGAATTTTCAATGTGAGATTAAAAGTGCAAGACATTGGCATACCTGCAGTGTCAGCTTCATGAATTTCATTTTCTTCTTTTTTTTTTTTTACAATGGTCTTTACTTGGGATTCATTATATAATTTTTAATTTTTAAAAAATGTTTTATTGTGAATTGTGTGAGTTTACATGGGAGAACATTATCTTTACATTCATCCTATCATATATCGTTTCATTGCCATGGTTACAATCCCCTCCATGCATCATCAACCAACCAAAGGGTATACCCTGCAAGCCTGCCCCCAAGTCATCAGCACATAGTCCCTCTCCCTCTCTGGGTCTACAGTCTCCAGCCACTCCATCTCTCCATGTCATCATCTTTGCCTCCATCTCTGGCATCACTGTTTCTCTGGGAAGGGGCCGACACTCTGCTCTTCTCCGTTGATGATCCAAGGGACCTCTGCTTCTGGACTTTCATTCCCCACCTTTTGCTACAGGTCATTCATTCCCCACCTTTTGCTACAAAACGTCTACCTTTACATTTCCAACCCTCACAGTCGGTCCTGATAACAATTATTCACTATTGTACCACAAGAGACCTATCCCCATCTCCTTTCATCATCCCCGCCCAGACAGATTAGATACTACTCAGTGGAGAGTCTACCTTCCTCTGCGACCTCTGGATCTAGGGCTCCCTCTTGAAAGTTTGTAAGCCAATCACTTCTTGCCTTTGCAGCCCCTCCCATTTTGGATAGCCAATGTCCAAGTTGCCCATCCCTGTCTATTCTGTGTATGGAGGGGGTGGGAATTATCCTCCCTGTAAAGATTTGTTCCCTTATTTGAGCTACTACATCCATAAGTGAAGGTCAAGTTCATCAAATTGTATCAGATTATTCTTTTTTCCCTCTTCTTTCTTCTTCTAATTGAGCTCTGATCATCCAGTCATTGCAGCCAGGTCAAATGGGTATTATCTGCAAGTGTGGGTTTTCTTATGCATATGCCCTCTCATCTTATCAGCTGACCGCTTCACTCTCCAATCTAGCCCTCTGTGGCTATGTCACTGAATCTGGACCCAAGAGTTCCCAGGTCTTGCCACACTGAACATTGTAGGGTTTAGCTCTCAGCTTCATTGCTGTTTTCCCCTCACTTCCCCTTATCAGTGATGAACGTGGTCACCAATTAGAGCACATTTGAGCACATGTCTGCTCAGGTATTCCCTTTGAGACTTAGTCTTGGAAGGGAGTTAGCCCTGAGGGGACCTGACTACTTGCCTTGATGAGCAACTTGCTTGTTCTTGTATTAATCAGTCTTACTGCTGTTATTGTTTTCTACTTTTCCTGTTGGTCTTTCTTTCAAGAAGTATCTTCTGTTCTTCTAGCCACTCTAGGCTGGTCTGCTTGTCCTTTCAAGTGGATATTTCCCACCTCAGAAGATTCTGGATGGGGTTCAGAATTGCACCTAGGGTCTTATGTAATGCAGAGGGCTTGGCAGGAAGCCTCCTTCACGGGACACATTGTAGCTCCATTTTAGGTATTCCAATCAGTTATAAGCCAAAGACAGACTTACAAGTTTTCTATGGTGATATTTCAAGCGTTCTCTCCCCCTCAAGTGTCTATTTTATAATGGTATGCAAGGGAAACCAAGATTCAAAAGACAGTCAAACATCATGACATTATTTCCCCCCTTTTGCCCATTCCAACCATGTCTCAATCCCTGTATCCCAGGGTCCTGTTGTTTCAAGGTTGTGCATACATCATTATTTACCTCTGTCCCACTTAGCCCAAGAAAACCTGCCTAATTGTTTTCCCATCTGCCTTGTTCTTCCATTCCCCTCCCCCATCTTGTGTATTGCCCCCTCCCTAGCACCCAAACTATCCTGTGTCTATTCCCTACCCTGTGCTCCACCTTCCCCTCACCCCACCCTCCACATCCCGGTAACCAGCAAAGATATCCCCCCCCCCTTTTAGTATGGGTTCTTTTTCTAGTTCTTCAAGGTAGCATAATATTCCATTGTGTGTATGTACCACAGTTTGTTAATCCATTCCTCAGTGGATGGGCACTTAGGCTGTCTCCATTTCTTTGCTATTGTAAATAGTGCTGCTATGAACATTGGTGGGCATGTATCTACTCATGTTATGAGTATTTCTTGTAGGTATATACCAAGTAGAGGAATTGCTGGATCATAGGTATTTCTATTTCCAACCTTCTGAGGAAGTGCCATATTGCTTTCCAGAGAGGTTGGACCATTTTACAATCCCACCAGCAATATAGGTGCATGCCAGTCTCTCCACATCCTCACCAGAATTTATTGTCCTCTGCATTTTTGTGTGTGTGTATGTGTGTTTTAAATCTTTGCTGTTATTGCTGGTTTGAGATGATAGCTCATTGTTGTTTTGATTTGCATCTCTCTAATGGCTAGTCCTGATGTGGCACTGTGGGTTAATGCGCCAGACAGCAAAGCCATTTGAACTGCAAGGTCGGTGGTTCAAGCTCACCAGCTACTCCTTGCAGGTTCGCTATGGGTTGGAATTGACTCGATGGCACTTAACAACAACAATGGGTAGTGATCGTGAGCATTTCTTCATATGTTTGTTGGCTGCCCAGATCTCCTCCTTGATGAAGTGTCTGTTCATGTCCTGTGCCCATTTTTAAATTGGGTTATTTGTCTTTTTCTTGTAGAGGTGTTGTAGTTTCCTATATATTTTAGAAATAAGTCCCTTGTCTGATGTGTCATTGCAAAAGATTTTTTCCCAGTTTGTGGGTTCCTTTTTTACTCTTCTGGAGAAGTCTTTCAATGCACATACGTTTTAAATTTGTAATATGTCCCAATCATCTATTTTGTCTACTTTTGTTTGTGTAGTTTTCATAATGTTTGGTAGTCTGTGTATTCCCTGAATGAGTGCCCTCACATTTGTCCCTATATTTTCATTGATGACCTTCATAATTTTGGGATTCACATTTAGGTCTTTATGTTGAGTTGGTTTTTGTATAAAGCATGAGGTAAAGGACTTGTTTCAATCATTTGCATATCACTTTCCAATTCTGCCAGCCCCATCTATTCAAGAAACTATCCCCTCCCCATGTGATATATATAGGTACTTTTACAAAAAGCAGTTGGCTGTATGTGGATGGGTTAATTTCTGGATTCTCTATTCTGTTCCATTGATCAACATATCTTTGATTGTACTAGTACCAAACTGTTTTGACCACGGTAGCCATGTAATAAATTTTGAAGTCAGGGAGTGAGAAGTTTCCAACCTTATTCTTCTTCTTAAGAAGTGCTGTGCTTATCCTGGGTCTCTTTCCCTTCCATATAAAGTTTGTAATTGTTTTTTCCATCTCTTTGAAGAATGTCGTTGGAATCTGGTTTGGGATTACATTATATGTGTAAATTGTTTTGGGCAGTATTTACATTTTCACATTGTTAAGTCTTCCTATCTAGTAGTATGGTACATTCTTCCATTTTTGTAGGTCTCTTTTGGTTTCTTGTAGTAGTTTTTTGTACTTTTCTTTGTATAGGTCCTTTGTTTCTCTGGTTACATTTATTCCTAGATATTTCATTCTTTGGGCAGCTATTGTAAATGGTATTGCTTTCCTAATGTCCTTTTTAATGCTGTCGTTTTTTGGAATAGAGGAATCCAACTGATTTTTGTAGGTTGATCTTATATCCTGTCACTTTGCTGAATCTTCCAATGAGGTCTAATAGCTTTTTCACTGAGTCTTTGGGGTTTTCTATGTATAGGATTATATTGTATGCAAATAGAGAGAGTTTTACATCTTCTTTGCCAATTTGGATGCCTTTCATTTCCCTGTCTTGCCATATAGCTCTTACTAAGAATTTCAGCATAATATTGAATAGGAGTGGTGACTACGGGCATCTTTGTCTGGTTCCTGTTCACAGAGGGAAGGCTTTCAGTTTCTCTCCATTGAGTGTAATGTAGGCTGTTGGTTTTGTATATATGCTCTTAATTATGTTGAGGAATTTCTCTTCAATTCCTACTTTGTTGAGTGTTTTTATCAGGAATAGATATTGGACTTTGTCAAATGCCTTTTCTGCATCAATTGATATGATCATGTGGTTCTTTTCTTTGTCCTTATTTATATGGTGGATAATGTTGATCATTTTTCTAATGTTGAACCATCCTTGCATCCTTGATATGAATCCTACTTGGTCATGATATATTAGCTTTCTGATGTGCTACTGGATTTTGTTGGCTAGGATTTTGTTGAGAATTTTTGCATCAATGTTCATGAGGGATATTGGTCTATAATTTTCTTTCTTAATGATGTCCTTCCCTAGTTTTGGTATGAGGGTTATTCTTGCTTCATGAAATGTATTTAGGAAGTTTTCCATTCTCCTCTATGTTCTGGAATAATCTGAGTAGAATTGGTGACAGCTTTTCCCTGAATGTTTGGTAAATCACCAATGAAGCCATCTGGGCCTGAACTTCTTTTGGTTGGAAATTTTTTGATGACCTGATCAATTTCTTCTTTTGTTATGGGTCCGTTCAGGTTTTTCACTTAACTCTGTGTAAGTTTAGGTAGGTCGTGTTTTTCTAAAAATATATCCATCTCCTCTAAGTTTTCAAATTTGTTGGAGTACAACTTTTCGTAGTATTCTTTTATTATCCTTTTGATTTCCTTTGGTTCTGTTGGGATATTGCCCATGTGGTTGCTAATGCATGTTATTTGTGTCTTCTCCCTCCTTTCTTTTGTTAGGTTACCAATAGTCTGTCAATTTTATTAATCCTTTCAAAGAACCAGCTTCTTGTACTGTTGATTCTTTCTATAGTTTTTCTATTTTCTATCTCATTTATTTCTGCTCTAATCTTTTTTTATTTCTTTTCTTTTGGTGGCTGTAGGTTCCCTCTTTTGTTCTGTTTCTAATTGTTGTAGATGCTGTGTTAGTTTTGGTTCTTTCTTATTTTTAGATGTGTTCATTTATTGCAACAAATTGTCCTCTCAGTACCGCTTTCGTTGTGTCCCAAAGATTTTGGTATGTTATGTTTTCATTCTCATTTGTTTCTAGGTACTTTGTGAGTTCACTCTTAATTTCTTCTACTACCCAGTCACTTTTCAGCAGGGTGTTATTCAGTTTTATGTGTTTCACTTTATTTCCTTAGTCTTCCTATTGCTGATTTCCAATTTGATAGCATTGTGGTCTGAGAAGATGCTTTGCAGTATTTTGATATTTGTACATTTATGGAGGTTTGTTTTGTGTCCTAACACATGGTCTATTCTGGAGAATGTTCCATGTGCACTGGAAAAGAATGTGTATTGTGCTATTGTTGGGTTGAATGCTCTGGTTGAGGTCCAGTTGGCTGAATGTGTTGCTTAGTTCTTCTGTGTCTTTGTCAAGTTTCTTTCTGCTTTTTCTATCCATATTTGAAAGTAGTGTATTAAAATCACCCATGATTATTGTAGATTGGTCTATTTCTTTCTTCAAATCAACTAGAGTTTGCTTTATATTTTTTGGAGTTCTTTCATTGGGAGCATAGATATTTATTATGGCTATGTCATCCTGTTCAGTTGTTCCTTTAATCAATAGATAATATCCTTCTTTTTCTATTATGCTGGTTTTTGCCTCAAAGTTAATTTTATCAGAGATTAGTACTGCCACTCCTGTTCGTTTTTCATTGCAATTAGCTTGGTATGTTTTTTTTCCATCCTTTGAATTTTAGTCTGTTTTTGTCTCTGTGAGATGTGTCTCTTGCAGACAGCATATTGAAGGATTTTGTTTTCTTATTCATTCTGCCACCCTCCATCTCTTTTAGTCTGTTTTTGTCTTTGTGTGTAAGGTGTGTCTCTTATAGGCAGCATATTGAAGGGTCTTGTTGTCTTATCCACTCAACCACTCTCTGTCTCTTTATTGGTGCATTTTATCCAATGACATTCAGTAGTTATCGATAAGTACGGATTAACTGCTATCATTATGTTAATTTTTTGTGATGCTTTTTGTTACTTTGTTCTGCATGCCTTCTTGTGTTGCATTCATGTTTTTTGTGCTATTTCTTGTTGATTTTTTTCTTAGTTTTAATGCTTCCTTTTTCTGCTTGGATCCTCATTTTCATAGCAAGTTGTGAAGTATTAATTTTCTTTGGTTTTACCCTTTATTCTGTTAAGTTTTCCCTGTGTTTAAGACAGTCTATTGTATCTTGCCATCTATTCGACCTCCTCTTCACCTGAATCTCTGTTCCTATATTTTTCCATTCTTTCATATTGTTAATATTTTGATCTTTAGTTGGCCTCACAGGTCCTCTGAATTCATTGCTGTAATTTTGTTCCATTCTGAATTCTGCTATCCATTGACCGAGTTCCAGGTGGTGTTACCATGTCTGTCAGTCTCTGGTTGTTGTCTGTTCTTGCTGGTTTTCATTCCAAAGAACTCCCTTTAGGATGTTTTGAAGTGCTGGATTGGCTTTAACAAAATCCATTAGCTTCTGTTTATCCTGGAATGTTGTGATTGCACCATCATATTTGATGAACAATTTTGCTGGATAGACGATTCTTGGTTGGCAGTTTTTTTTTGTCTTTTTTTCCTTTTAGTGTTTCATATATGTCTCCCATTGCCTTCTTGCCTGCATGGTGTCAGCTGAGAAGTCACAGCTTAATCTATTTGCTTACCTTTGTAGGTGACACTTCTCTTTTCCCTGGCTGATTTTAGGATTCTCACCTTGTCTTTGATTTTGGAGAGCTTGATTATGATATGTCACGGTGATTTTCTTTTGGGGTTTATCCTTCCTGGGGTTCTTTCAGCTTCTTGAATGTTTATATTCTCGTCCTTCAAGATGTTAGGAACATTTTCTTCCAGTAGCTCTTCAAGTATCCCTTCTGTGGCCTTCTGTGATTCTTCCTGTTCTGGAATGCCAAAAATTCTTAAGTTATTCCTCTTCATGTTATCCAGCATGAATCTTAGACTCTCTTCAGATTTTTTAATCCTTTTTTCTGCTTTCTCTCCTATCTTAGCAGTATTGAGAGATTTGTCTTCCAGATCACTGGTTCTGGCTTCCATATCTTCCATTCTGCTCCTTTGCCCTTTCATTCCATTCTGCTTCCTTTGCCTTTGTCCATTGTTGATATTTTATTATTAATCATCTAGACTTCTTTCTGCAGGTTTTGAATTATTTACAATGCTGTGTCTATCTTGTTTGATTGCTCCTGTGGCACTTTCCTGACTTCTTCTTTATTTTCCTCCACCCCTTTTTGGAGCATTTGAATTCGTTTCCATATTATTCTTCTGAATTCCTTCTCAGGCAGATCCAGAGCCCGTCTAGAGCAGCTAGAAGAACAGAAGATACTTCTTGAAAGAAAGATCAGCAGGAAAAATTTAAAAAATAATAACAGCATTCTAATCGACTACTACAAGAAAAAGCAAGTTGTTCTCCAGGGAGCCATCAAGGCAAGTGGTCAGGTAAACCCCCTTCCAAGACTGAAACTCAAATGGAATACACTAGCAGGCATATGGTCCTCCTGCTGACCACATTGGTCACCGATAAGGGGAAGTGGGGGGAAAACATCAATGAAGTTGTGAACTAAGTCTGACCACATTCAATAGACCCCTGTTAACCTGGATTGAGACCTGGTTAGCCAGCAGTATGACAAGACCTGGGGACTCCTGGGTCCAGGGGCAGGGACATGGCCCCAGAGGACTAGAACAGACTGTGAAGCATCCACCTGATATGAAGTGAGGGTAGATGCACAAGAACACCCACAGTTGCAGGTAGTACCCATTTGACCTGACATCCATGACTAGATGATCAGAACATAACTAGAGGAAGAAAGAAGAGGAACAACAACAAAAAAAGAGTAACCCACTATAAGTGGATGAACTTGACCTATGCTTGTGGATGCAGTATGACAAAGGGAGCAGATAAATCTACGAGGATCATTCCTACCCCCTTGGTACACAGAGTCGACAGGGATGGGGAACTTAGACATTGTCTACCCAAAATAGGGGGACTACAAAGGCAAGAAGTGACTAGCTTGCAAGCTTTCAATAGGGAACCCAGCTCCACAGGATACAGGAAAATGTAGAATCTCCAATGAATTTTTTCCAACCTGTCTGGATGGGATTAATAAAAGGTGAGAGGGAAAGGACTCCTGTGTTCAATAGGGAGTGATTGCTATCAGGTCTGACAGTGAGTGTTGGAAAGGTAAATGTAAATGTTTGGTAACAAAAGGAGGGGAGTGGCTGATTTTGCAGTTCAGGTGTGGAGATCCCTAGAACCTCAAGGGAGAAAAGCGAAGTGCAAGACCCTGTCCAGGGAGGCAGTGACATTAGGGTTGGAGGTAGAGACAATGATGTGGACAGAAGGAATGGTTGGAGACTCCAGACTCAGGGAGAGAGAGGGGCTGTGTGCTGGCAACTGGGGGCAGGTGTGTGGGGTGTTTGATGATGCATGCAAGTTATTGTGATCATTGCAATGATCATAACAAAATATGAATGATGACTGTAAAGGTAATGTTAACCCATGTAAACTAACACATAATTCACAATAAAAACTTAAAAAAAAAAATACTGGAGAATTGTAAAAACGAAATTAGCTCTCTAGTTAATTTTTCCTCAGTTTGATATTGTGCTGTGCTTATAAAAACCTTTTTTTTCTTTAGTAATATTTTGAAATATTTATGAGTAATCATCATGTCAAAGAACAATGAGACTGTCTGGAGTCACCAAAAAGGAAACTTTTGAAAGATAACTTAATTTCACAATATTTACTGGAAAAGCATTATAATAAAAATGATGTATTTTTTTTAGGAAAATTTACCAAAAATTGTAATTAAATAGATGAAAATACATAACTTAAAGAAAAAAAAGTGGAGAGTCAGCCAAAAAAGATTCTCAATGAAACGGATTGACACAGTGGCAACAGCAATGACTCAAACATAACGATTTTGAGTATGATGCACGTGAGGGCAGTGTTTTGTTCTGTTGTGCATAGGGTCACTATGAGTTGCAACTGACTTGAAGACTGACATCTAACAACAACAAACATCAATACAAAGATAATGACACCCCATTGAATGAGGCCACACCCTCTTATGTTCTCATTAGCTTCAAGGACTCCCCGAAATGAGACCCAGAAAAACCACTTTTTAAAATACCCAATTAACAAGTATCCCCATGGGTCTCTGTTGGTTACAGGAGAATGGAGGTCTCTCCAAGACACCTCTCCATAGTGTAGCACATAGTGTATCTCAACTCCAACTGATGACAGCCGGTACCATGGGAACTGTCTTCACTCATTGGAGCAGCAGCCCTCTGTGGACCACTTCCTGCTAGATCCTGGAGGTAAGAAATAAATGGTCAGTGGCAGGGACTTGGGAATCTGTAGGATGGCAGAGGGTGCTTAGCACAGAAAGAAGGAAGCATCACCTCTGTTCAGACCAGGGAATTAATTATAGACAAAGTGACTCAACAGCTGATTTTAAAAATTAAGTAGTTGTTTGTTAGACTTCAGAATTTGGTATTTTGGGTTTTTTTTCTGGATGAATGAAGGACTCGGGGTTTTCAGTGTAGGCAGTAAAGACATGAAGACTGGAGAACATATAGGGAGGCTACTCTCTCAGCTTACAAGCCCCAAATGAACATGTCTCCACGCTGGGACCTACAGGGCTTTACAGTCTGGTACAGCAGACACTGGCACTTAATGGAGACTTGATGGGGGACTGATACACAAACAGTCAGAGACTTTGTTTATGCCATCTAAGGAGGACATCCTGTGCTAGGGCATGAAGCAGCAGCCCCTCTCCCGCAAGGACTCATGATGACTGGCTGGAATGGGAATAGTGGACTGTCTCTAACTGCCTGGAATTCTGTTGTTAGTTGTCATTAACACTTCACTGACTAATCCTGTGCTATCTCCAGTCTATAATTGTGTATTCTGTGTATGTTGAATAGCTTCCAATATAAGGGACTCATCTTCCAGCACTATGTCAGACAATATTCTATTGTGGTCCATAGGATTGTCATTGATTAATCCTGGTGTGGCACTGTAGGATAAAGGTCGATTTGCACCACAAAGTCAGTGGTTCAAACTCAACAGTCGCTTCTTGGAAACTCTGTACAGGGTCACTATGAGTTGGAATAAACTTGACAGCACATAACAGCAACAACTTTTAGAAACAGATCTCTAGGCATTTTTACATAGTCTAATAAGTCGAGAAGCCCCACTGAAAATTGTCCACCATGGTGACCATGCTAGTATTTAAAATACCAGTGGCATAGTTTCTAGCATCAAAGAAACATTGAAGCTACCACAGCACCACAAACTGGCAAACACAGGTAGTGGCCCAGAACCCAGCTTCTCTATGAAGCCCTGGCTCTTTGCCCCATAGCTCAAGACCTCCTCCCCACAGTTCTGTTAGAAAGGAGATTCACTTCTTTCTCCATATTCCTTTGCTGAATAAAGCAGGGGAATCACCAAACCATCCCTGGACAGCTCTGCTGGTAAAGAGAGCAAGGGAACCAGATGCCTGACCTGATAATATTAAGCAGGAACCACCTGTGGGTGGGGCTTATGGACTGCACCTTCAGCCTGGGTTTGGAATGGCACCTGCATGGAGGGCATCCTTTATTTTACCTTGGTACATGTGTATAGGAAACTGGCAGAAGCCAGGGAGACAGGAGTTACCTCCCAGCTTAGTAAATTTTTGTCCTCTAGACAAGTCACAGAGGATTGGTGAGCAGGGAGGTTTGCTGGTCAGTATGCCAGGGTTAGATGCAGTGTCAGAACTCCCATTTCTTTAAAGGTTGATCAGCAAAGGAGTTCAAACCTTTTACTCAAACAGTGAAATGTTCTGGGGTGGGTTTTTTTTGGTAGCTCTTGATAATTCTTCATCACTAAATGCATGCATAAGGAGCTCTGGTAGTGTAGTGGTTACGAATTGGGCTGCGAACCTTAAGGCTAGCAGTTCGAAACTACCAGCCATTCTGCGGGAGAAGGATGAGGCTTTCTGCTCCCGTAAAGATTTACAGCCTCGGAAACCCTATACAGGGTCGCTATACTGACTCGAAGGCACTTAACAACAACAACAACAACAAATGCATGCATATTTCCCAAACCCTTCCCACACCTTTTTCTTGTCTTGTTCCTCCTCAGCCTGCCCACAGAGTGTGAAGAGCATCCAGTGTGGGAGCGTCTAACACAGACTCTTCCATTCTCACTCTCAGAACTGCACCCACTGTTTCAAGGCACACTGGGAAGGTTAGAGCCAGAATCCAGGCTAACAATTTTTGAGTGCACAAGAGCTTTTGGAAAATGCTAGGTTAACAGAAATCCAACTGTGTGATTGTTTTCCTAACATTGTCTTTCTCCATCACAGTCAGTGTGGGAAAATCCAGTATCCCTTGACAGAAACCCTTCTGATAGATTGACGTTTTCTAAAATTGTGTGCTCTTCCAGCATCCCAAACACTGCAGACATCACCACGGACTCTCAGTCATGTGGACCCTCTGGTTATGCATAGCCTGGACTGAGGGTTCAGTATGCCTTTTCATGAATAATTTCTTTTAGAAAGGTCAACATGAGGCTGGTCCCTATGAGCTGGAGATAAAGATATCCCAAAAGTCCAACTTTTCTAATATGCTATATCATTCCATGATCACTGATATCAATCACCACTCCTCCCTTCCCACACATCCCAGGGTTATGCAATTCACTGCAACATCTCAGATAACTCACAAATGTCAAGGAAATAGCTCATGCAATTGTGGAGGCTGGCAAGTCTAAAATTGGTAGTTCAGCGGTCTGGAGGTTTCTCCTCACTAACATAATCTCATGAGCTGAGGAACCCAAATTGGCAGGTCAGACATCAGGCTGCTGATGCACAAGGCTGTGAGAGCTGGTGAATCAGGTCAGGTAAGAGCCCAGAAATCCCACGAATTAGAGGTCAGATTGAGGTGAACCAAGTCCTATAAATTGGAGTCAGACCATGCCCCCAAGGGAACTAAGGGTGGTAAATGGAGTCACACCTTCTAGTAAAAGGTTGTTATTAATTGTCTAGTCACTTCTGACTCAGCAGCTCTGTATAGGGTTTCCAAGGAGTGGCTGGTGGGTTTGAACTGCTGACCTTGTGGCTATTAGTCCAGTGCTTACCCCACAGTACCACACCAGGACTCCCTGGTTAATTGGGGAAATCTCAATTCTTAGCCCAACCTTAATCCTTCAATTTAATTCTTAGTCTGTCTTTAACCCTCCTCCCTCATTGACAACTCACTTCAAAAATCTAGTCTAATCACAAGCTAAAAATTCTAATCACAGGCATAGAGGTTAGGATTTATAAGACATCATGGAGGAATATGGCTAGAAGGGTCAAATAAATAATCAACTGTCCTACAGCTCCTTGGAGTCCTGGTGTGGCACTATAGGATAAGCACTGGACTGCTATCCACAAGGTCGGGAGTTCAAACCCAGCAGCTTCTTCTTGGAAAATCTACATGGGTCACGATGAGTTGGAATTGACTTGACAGCACTTAACAACAACTGCCTACTGTCCAGTGTATGTATGTGGCCATCCTTTCTGTCCCTACCTCTGTGCTTTCCTTGAAGCACTGACTTGCGTTTACACTAATCTTCACACCTCTTCATTTTCCCCCAGACAAATGTGCATTGCACACACTCACCCTGAGGCAGACACTTGCCTGTCATCACAGACACACCCTGAGACTCATACTTGTCTGTTCTTACACATTGTATGCTAAGGTGCATACCACCTATCATCACATATGTTCTGGAGGCACACATCTGCTTGTTGTTACACACTCTGTCCTGAGGTACAAACGTACCTGTCCTTATGGATGTGTGCTGTCTTGAGGTGCACACTTGCTTGTTATCATGCTCTGCCCTGAAGCGTACATCCACTTGTCATACAGACTTGCTCTGTCCTGAGGCACACACTTGACAGTTGTTATGCACATGCTTTGTTTGCCCTGATGTGCACACTTGCCTCCCATTACAGACATCTTTCCTGAGATGCACACTTACCTTTCATTATGAACACTCTCTAAGGTGTACACTTGCCTGTCTTCATGGACATGCTCTGTCCTACTGCTATAGGCACTCTCTGTCCTAGGGTAAACACCCACCTGTTGCTATGAGTCAGAACCAACTTGATGGCACTTTAACAACAACTGTCCAGATAGTCCTGAGGTCATCATGACATGAAGTATGAACAACTTAATGATGGTAAACAATAACACAAAAATGTACAATACAAAAAAATGACCATTTGGTAATTACTATGGTAAAAAATACATACAAATATATGTGTATTTTATATATGTGTGTGTGTGTATACATATATGAGATCTTTGGTAGCATAGTGGTTACAAGTTGGGCTGCTATCCTCAAGGTCAGCAGTTTGAAATTATCAGCTGTTCCATGGGAGAAAGATGAGGCTTTCTGCTCCCATAAAGATTTACAGCCTAACAAACCCTGTGCAGGGTCTCTTGTGAGTTGTAACTTTTTTTGATTCGGAGTTCCTTGATGACCTGATCAATTTCTTCTTTTGTTACAGGTGTGTTCAAGTTTTCTACTTCACTCTGTGTAAGTAGGTCCTGTTTTTCTAAAAATACAACCATTTACTCTTGATTTTCAAATTTGTTGGAGTACAACTTTTCATAGTATTGCTATTATCCTTTTTATTTCCATTGGTTCTGTTATGACATCACCCATGTGGTTTCTTATGCACATTATTTGTGTCTTCTCCCTCTTTTCTTTTGTTAGGTTTGCCAATGGTTACTCAGTTTTTTAATCCTTTTGAAGAACCAAATTCTTGTCCTGTTTATTCGTTCTATAGATTTTCTGTTTTCTATTTCATTTCTTTGTGATCTAATCTTTATTATTTCTTTTCTTTTGTTGACTAGGTTTATTTTGCTGGTCTGTTTCTAATTGTTGGAGATGTTTGTGTTAATGTGCTAATTTTGGTTCTTTCTTCTTGGATATGTACATTTATTGTAATAAATTGTCCTCTCAGCACTGTTTTTGCTTTGTTCCATATATTTTGGTATGTTATGTTTTCATTCTCATTTGTTTGTAGTAATTTTGAAAATTCACCTTTTATTTGTTCTACTACCCAGTAGCTTTTAAGGAAAGTGTTATTCCATTTCCATGTATTTGACCTTATTTCCTTAGTCTTCCTATTGTTAATTTCTAATTTTATAGCATTGTGATCTGAGAAAATGCTTTTGTAGTATTTTGATGTTTGTAAATTTATGGAGGCTTGTTTTGTGACTGAACACATGGTCTATTCTGCAGAATGTTCAATATGCACTGGAAAAGAATGTATATTGTGCTGTTGTTGGGTTGAATGCTCTGTAAACATCTATGAGGTCGTTGGTTGATTGTGTTGTTTAGCTCCTCTGTGTCTTTGTCGAGTTTTATGCTGGTTGTTCTATCCTTTATCAAAAGTGGTGTATTAAAATCTCCCACTATTATTGTAGATTTGTCTATTACTTTCATCAACTGTATTAGGATTTGCTTTATGTATTTTGGGTCTCTTTCATTGGGACCATAGATATTTATTATAGTTATATCATTTTGTTCAATTGACCATTTAATCATGAAATAGTGTCCTTTTTTATCTCTTATGCTGGTTTTTGCCTTAAAGTTTATTTTTATCAGATATTAGTGTTGCCTGTTTTATTACAATTAGTTTGGTGTATTTTTTTTTTTTCCATCCTTGAACCTTTATCTCCTTTTGTCTCTGTGTATAAGGTGTGTATCTTGTAAACAGCATATTGAAGGATCTTTTTTTTTCTTATCCATTCTGCCACTCTGTTTGACTGGTGTATTTAATCTATTGACATTCAGTGTAATTATCAATGTTGTTGTTGAGTGTGGTCGAGTCGATTCCGACCCATAGTGACCCTGTATAGGGTTTCCAAAGAGCAGCTGGTGAGTTTATGCACATTATGATATGCACATAATGGAGAGCTTCATTATGATTTGGAGAGCTTCATTATGATATGTCTTAGTGATTTTTTGCGGGAGTTTATCCTTCCTGGAGTTCATTCAACTTCTTGAATGCTTGTCTTTTCATCTTTCAGGATGTTAGAAAAGTTTTCTTCCAGAAGCTCTTCAAGTATCTCCTCTGTGGTGTTCTGAGATCTCTCTTGCTTTGGAACTCTGATTATTCCTCTTCATGTTGTCCCACATGAATCTTAGACTGTCTTGAGTGTTGTTATTGTTTTTTTTTTAAAGGTTTTTATTGTGAATTGAGTGAAAATTTGCAGAGCATATCATCAGTTTTACAGTCAATAAATCCTACACCTTGTTTCATTACAATGATTATAATCCTCTCTATGTACCATTAGTTAATAGTATTTCTCTCTATTCAGCTTAGCTCTTTAAAAACAAACAAAAAACCACTCAGGCATATTTAATCATTTACACCACCAAAGGGCACATTCTGCAAGTCTGCCTCCTGGCCGCCATATCTTAGTCCCTCTATTTCCATGAATCTAGAGTCCTCAGGTGTTCCCTCTCTCCATGTCCCCATCTCTGCCTCCATCTGTGGTGTCGCTGCTTCCATGGATAAGGTCTCACATTCTGTTTGTGCTCTTCTCCCTAGATTGTTCTAAGGTTCTTTGTTTCTGGACTGTAAGATTAACTACAACCCTGTTTTTTTTTTTGGGGGGGGGGGTTGTTTTTTCTTTCAGTTTTTATTGTGGATTGAGTGAAAGTTTACAGGACAGTTCATCAGTTTTACAATCACCAAATCACAACTTGTTTCATCACAATGATTACAATTCCCTCCACGTACCATCAGTTGCCAGTATTCCTCTTATTTACTTTAGCTCTTTTTTTTTTTTTTTAAACTAACACTCAGGTGTATATAATAATTTACATCACCAAAGGGCACATTCTGCAAGTCTGCCTCCTGGCCACTATCTCTTCGTCCCACTCTTCCCATGAATCTAGAGTCCTCAGCCACTCCCCTTTTCCATGTCTCCATGTCTGCATCCATCTCTGGTGTCGCTGCTTCTCTGGATAAGGTCCCACATTCTGCTTGTGCTCTTCTCCCTTGATGGTCCTAGGGTCCTTTGTTTCTAGATTGTAAGATTAATTGTTCCCCCATTTTTGTTACAAAACTTCTACCTTTACAATTGTTGTAATTAGTCATGATAACAATTATTCACTACTGAATCATAAGAATCTTATCCCCATCTCTTTTAACCAGACCCATCTAGACAAGATGCGACCCTTTCTTCCCCCACACACTCTTAAACTCCCTCTTGAAACCATGTAAGCCAGTCACTTTGTGCCTTTATTGCCCCCTCATTTTAGGTAGCCAGTGTTTAAGTTGCCCGTCCATATCTACCCTGTGTACAGAGGGGATAGTAATGATATTTGATGTGAAGACTCCTACCCTCTCTGTTGGTATTTAGAGTTACTACCTCCATGAATATAGGTCAGGTATCAAATTGTAGCAATTTACCCTTGTTTCCTTAATCAATTTTTTTTTTTTTTTGTAACCTTCATGTAGTCAAGTTCTGATTATCAAGCCATTGAGGCTAGGTAACCTTCCTGTAGTCAAGTTCTGATTATCAAGCTATTGAGGTTAGGTCAAATGGGTACTATCTGCAAGTTTGGGTGTTCTTGCGCATCTCCCCTCACTTCATATCAGCTGAATGCTTCACTCTCAGCTCTAGCCCTTTGTGGCTATGTTCTTGTCCATGGGCTCAGGTGTCCTCAGGTCTCACTACACTTTGGACCAATCAGCCTTCCTCTTCTCTCTCTCATCTCCAGGTCAACAGGAGTCAATGGACTGTGGTTGAATGTAGCCCATTTCTTTATTGCTGCTTTTCCCCCTCTTCCACTCACCAGTACACCAGTGTGGTCTCCAGCAAGCTTACATGCCTGCTCATGTGTTTCTTTTAAGTTTCAGTCTTTGGGGTGGGGGATTTGTCCTGAAGGAACTTGATTGCTTGCCTTGATGGCTTCCTGGTGAACAGCTTGCTTATTCTTGTAGTAGCTAGTCATACTGCCATTTTTGTTTTGGGTTTTTCCTGATGATCTTTATTTGAAGATGTATCTTCTGTCTCTCTAGCTGTTCCAAGATGGTCTGCTTGTCCTTTATAGTGGGAATGTCCCACCTCAGAAGGTTCTGGATGGTCTCAGGATTCCACCTAAGGTCCTATACTCTGCAAAGTCTCTGCAAGAGGCCTATTTCACTGGGCAAGTTCTAGAACCTCTTTTAGATATTCAAATCAGTTATAGGCTAAAGACAGGCTTACAAGTTTTCTGTAATCATGTTTCCCAACATTCCTTTCTATTCCACTCAAGTGTCTATTTTACAATAGTAGGCAAGGGAAACCCATATTCATAAGACACTCAAGCATCTTAGTATTATTTCCCCTCTTCAATCTATGCTTAGATCCCTGTATCACAGAGCTCTGTTGTTTCAAGGCTGAACATGCATCACTATTTACCTATGTCTCATTTATCCCATGCAAACGTGTCTCAGTGTTCCCTATCTTACCTCCCCCTTCTTGTATTGCCCTCCCCAACACCCGAACTATGATGTGTCTCCCCTTACCTTATGCTCTACCATCACCTCCCCCTAAACCCCTCACCCTAACCCCACCGTTGTGGTTACCTTATAGTCCATTAACTTTCCCCTCCATTTAGTGCAGTCTATTTTATCCTGTAATTGACCTGACAGTCTCACCATCTGGATCTCTGTTCCTACGTGTTTACCTCTTTCACATTGTAATTGTTTTAATCATAGACTGACTTCCTAGATCCTCTGAATTTGTTCTTATAGTTTTACTCTGTACTCAGCTCTTCCATTTGTCAATTGAGTTCTGGGAGGTGCTGCCATGTATGTCAATCTCTGGTTGTTGTCTGTTCTTGTTGGTTCTTAGTCCACACAACTCCCTTTGGGATGTTTTTTATAGCAGGGTTGGCTTTGGCAAAATCCCTTAGCTTCTGTTTATCCTGGAATGTTTCAGTTACACCTTCATATTTGATTGACAGTTTTGCTGGGTAGAGGATTCTTGGTTGGCAGTTTTTTCTTTCATGGTTTTATATATGTCTACTCATTGCCTTCTTGCCAGCATGGTTTCTGTTGAGAGATCTGAACTTAATCTGATTTGCTTGCCTTTGTATGGTACACTTCTCTTCTCTTTTCCCTAGTTGCTTTCAGGATTCTTTCCTTGTCTTTGTTTTTTGGAGAGCTTATGATATGTCTTGGTGACTTTCTTTTGGGGTCTATCCTTCCTGGGGTTTGCTGAGCTTCTTGAATGCTTATCTTTTTGCTTTTCAGGATGTTAGAGAACTTTTCTTTCAGCACCTTTTCAACTATCTCCTCTGTGGACTTGTGTGATTCTTCCTGTTCTGGAATGCCAGTAATTGTTAAGTTATTCTTCTTCATGTTTGGCAACATGAGTCTTAGACCTTCTTCAGATTTTTTCAGATGGGTGTGTGTTTTGGTATTTTTTATGCTTTCTGATTGCCTCCAGGTAGATGTGATCAGGAGGTGGGCTTCCCTTTTCACTCTTCTTCCTAAGAAATTTCAAGATGCCATTGTTGGGTCATTATGATGTAACTCAGGATTTTATATTAGCCTGTTTCCTTTTCAGTCTGCCTGTCCTGTTCCACAACCTCCATTCAGGCCTTTTTCCTAAACAGTTCAGAGTCGGCTGTGGTCATTTTGTGCTGCTGTTTGGTTTTAAGTAGAAACTGTCCCTTTAAATTTTGAAGAGATCTGTGCATATGTGTAATAGAACCCTCTGGGGGTGGGGGTGGGGTGTCCACTCACTTATGGAACCCCTTAGTTACTGCTAAGAATGGAGGTGCACAGACAGCCGGAGACCAATGAACTGATTAAAAAAAAAAAAAAAAGAATGTCCACACCTTTATCTCCACAGTCTGTCAGGCATCCATGGCTGCTTTGATCCTTTCCCTGCTTGGTCTTGCCCAAAATGGACACTCAGGGAGCAGCTGAGCACCTTGGATTAGAAAGCACTGGATTTATTGATTCTGCTACAAACTCCACTGTTTGTAAGCCTTCTAACTTTCTAAATATTCTATTATATATGGTTCAGAGTTCTGGGACCATCCTCTGACCTGCTTGGTCTGGCATTCTGTGTTGTTGCTGACAGAGCTCCTCAATGCAGTTCTACCCTATCTGCCATCTTGTTTGTTCTCCTTTCTTCAGATTTTTGTATTCTCTTTTTTACTTGCCCATCTATCTTAGCAGTATTGATAGATAAGTCTTCAAGCTCACTAGTTCTGCCTTCCATCTCTTCAATTCTACTCCTTAGCCCTTTCAATTTACTGCCCATTTCTGATATTAAATATTTAATCATTTGGACCTCTTTTTGCAGGTTTTGAATGGTTCCCAATGCTATTTCTATCTTATTTGATTGTTCCCATAGCATTTTCCTGGCTTCTTCCATATTAGTCTCAACCCCTCTGTGGAACATTTGGATGCACTTCAGTATCATTCTCCTAAATTGCTTATCAGGCATTTCCAAAGCCTGCATTGCATCCAATGTGAATTCTAGCTCTACCTCTTTCTCATTTGATTCCACTACTCTATCTTGTTTCTGGACATGAGCTGAGATCTTCAATTTTTTTTTTTTTTTCATTTTCAATAATTAAATGTACTTACAATAATTAGGTGAATGCATGTTGCTGTATTATTAAGCTTTCTGAGTGCCTCAGGCTTTCCTTTTTACTTCTCTTATTTACTCAACTGAAAGTAAATTTAGCAAGTGTTGGCTATGTAGTATATGTTGTTGCTGTTATGTGCCATGGAGTCGGTTCCAACTCATAGTGACCCTGTACAGGGTTTCCGAGGCTGTAAATCTTTATGGGAGCAGCAAGCCTCATCTTTCTCCCGCAGAGCGGCTGGCAGTTTGGAATTGCCGACCTTGAGGTTAGCAGCCTGATTTGTAACCACAATGCTACCTGCTATTGGCTCTTGTCCACATGATGGGATTTATAGTGTGCAATTATAGCTTGGCTGTATGTCCACAATTGCTGTGTCTTCTTGGGTAACCTAGGAAGAGAAAGAGCCCCTCATCCCCACCAAGGTAAAAGGGGAACCAAACAAATAAACATAGCAAAATAGTCCAGTTGTTTCTCCTAGTGCGAAACAGTTCACAGCTGTGAAGATCCATGTGTGTGTGCAATAGAACCCTCTGGGGGTGTGTGAGAGGGATGTCTGCTCACTCGGGGACTCCCTATAGTCAACAGAGTGGAGGTGCAAAAACGAAGAAAGGGAAATGAGTGGACAAAATATTATTCGCACCTTTATCTCTGACGATCAGACAGTTCTTTGCAATGGTATGTCTGTCCGGCTGCCATATTTGCTGTGACCTTCTCAAGATGGCTACACCCTTCTCAAGATGGCTGAGTCCTTCCCATTATCTTTTAATTCCATTTTTTCTATGAAGTTTTTAAGCTCCCTTGTACATGTATAGGTATGGACAGGAAAACTTAGGAAATCTAGAACCTGCGTAAGACAGAAACCTGTCAAAGAAGGAAGACTCAATATCTTCCTCTCTGGTAACGTAGTGGTTACAAATCAGGCTATGAGCCACAAGGTCAGCAGTTCGAAACTACCAGCCGTTCCGCGGGAGAAAGATGAGGCAGTCTGCTCCCGTAAAGATTTACAGCCTCGGAAACCCTGTGTAGGGTCGCTATGAGTTGGAACTGACTCCACAGCATATAATAACAACAACAACATACTGAGTGTTAGAAAAGTGGTAAGACTGCACCCTGTTAAAAACTTGTAAGACCCAGAAAATCAGGGCAGATCTGTCGAGTTCTGGCTCCCACAGGTTTCACTGTATATGAAATATATAAACAAAAATAAATAAATCAATGCTATTGAATTGATTATGACTCATAGTTACTCTACAAGATAAAATAGAGCTGCTCCTCAGAAGCTAGGATGGCATACTTCATCTCTCATATTTTGGACATATTATCAGGAGAAACCAGTCTCTGGAGAAGTACATCATGCTTGGCAAAGTGATGAGTCAGCAAAAAAGAGAAAGCGCCCCAACAAGATGGTTTCACACAGTGGCAACAATAAGGGCCTCATGTATAATGAGTGTGAGGTTGGAGCAGAACTGGGCAGTATTTCGTTCTGTTGTGCAAAAGATTGCTATGAGTTGGAATCAACTTGACAGCACCTAACGACAACAACATAGGGTTTCTCACCAGTCACTCATGGAAACCCTCTACAGGGTACGTTAGTCAGAACTGACCCAATGGCACACAACAAAACCACAACATAGAGTTCCCAAGGCTAAAATATTTATGGAAGCACACTGTCATAACTTTTTCCCATGGAACAGCTAGTAGGTTCAAATTGCAGGACATTCAGTTAGCAGCTGAGCATTTTAACAACTGCACCATCAGGGCTTCTCTATGTATAAGTGTTGTTGTTAAATGCCACTGAATCAGTTCTGACTCATATTGACTCTATCTAGGGTTTCTGAGGAGTGGCTGGTGGGTCTGGACTGTCGACTAGCCGTCCAGTACTTATCCTACAGTATCACATTAGGACTTCATATATAGATGCATGCACATGTATATGACTACGTACATATATTCATATATGAGCTACAGTTCTTAGCTATAACCAAACATCTCACAGGATTGGGTTCCTGGGTTTGAAATATTAGGACAATTGTCTCATGGTATATCTCAGGCAATTGGCATAATATTTGTTATAACCTTATGATCTACATCCTTGTTTAACATTTGGGGTCTTAAAAGTGTGTGAGCTGTCATCAACTGTTAGTCTCTAATCATCTGGAACAAAAAACAAAGAAGGGAACCAGAGACAAATAAACTAGTTTACAGGACTAGGAATCTACATGAACTATGGCCTTTTCTACCCTGAGACCAAAACTAGATGGTCCTCAACTGCCATTACTAATCGTTCTGATCGGGAGCCACAATAGATAGACCCTGGTAAAATGGGAGAAAATGTAGAACACAACCTGTCTTCCTAGAAAAACAAAACAAAACAAAAACATAAACTTGCTGGACTGACTGAAACTAGAGGACTCCTTGAGACTATTTCCTTGGGTTACTCTTTTAACCTTGAACCAAAACCAGCACTGGAGATCACCTTTTGGCTAAAAAAACAGATTTAGTTTACAGAATAAGGAATATCACCCGAGAGTTCTGTGCTCCCTTAAAGACCCACCCATATGATATCAAATAAATGGTTAACAATTGCTTGGGGGGGGGGAAAAGACAAGTGAGTAAGGGAGCAGGGAAACTACATCAATAGAAAGGACACAATCAAAAGGGAAATCATGAGACTGTTCATGCACTGGAAAGAATGTAGCCAATGTTACTGAACTATATTTGTAAATTTGTTGAGTGGGAACTTAGACTGTTGTGTACACCTTCACCCAAACACAGTACAATATTGAAAGGGCTTCAAAAAGTTCATGGAAAATGGAACTAAAATACAATGTTTCTAACTTTTTGAAGCCTCCTTGCATTATTTTAAAAAGGAAAAGAAAAGCTTAGAATCCCTTGAGCTTGCTACTAGAAGTCAGAGGTGGGACACTACCCAGTTGGTGTCTGGGACTGGTTCTGAACATGTTAAAAAAGCCTGCACACTGGAGACTGGCCAAGGGGCTGTTGTGAAACTGCAAATCCACAGAAGACTCACAGGAAGGAGGCACCCATCTGTGTTCTCTCTCGAATGCTCCAGTTGGTAGAAACTAAAGGGAGCAGTTGAGTTTGACTCTGAGTTCCAGCTGCAACTGGGATGCAATAATTTAGTCACTGGCCCATGGGGATGGAAAGGTTTGCACTGAACAGCAGAGGCTATGTGGTCACTGAGGCATGCCAACCTCAAGTTCTGTGAGGAGACCTAACTGCAGTGACTCAGTGTACTTCAGGGATCTTTGCTGAACCCTGCATTGGTCCCAGAGGGATATACTATGGCCAGAGAGGGGCCATCTGGAAAATTAAGGGGTTCCTCACACAGTACTGAAACTGGTTTATGTAATACCTACAGTGCTTCTCCATTCTCTATTCCAGCAATCTGAAGATTTCTCAGAACATTGTGGCCTGATAGAAGGGGCTTCTTATCTGTTCAAACTGAGGTTTGAACCATTTATCCAGCAGGCTGAGGTGTGAGTTGGGAAAGGGGCAGGTAGGGGCTGATTTCTACTGAGGGGCAGATCCAGATACAGGAACATTGTCTAGTCTATGTAGCCATCACAATCTCTCCCAAAAGTGGCCATCCCTCATTTCCAAAAGAATTACCTGACTTGCCCAAGGATGCACAATGGTAAACCTGGGCACTCTGCCTCCAGTTAGATGAAGATAGAGGAAAAAGAGGTGCTGCAAGTTTCAGGCATGGCACAAGGCTACAGATATTAGTGACACTGTGTGGGACAGTGGCAACAGTTTTCTTTGACAGAGAGGGTGCCAGAACGTTGTGAGAAGGAAGCAGGACTAGGCTGACAGCCAGTCATATATGTTGTCACTCATATGACCTCTTTTAGTATCTGTATTCCAAAGAAAGATGACCCAGTAGAATGCAGAAACCATTGAACAGTATCATTAGTATCACATGCAAGTGAAAATTTTTGCTAAAAATATTTCAAAATAGTTGCAGCAGTAGCATTGACAGGGAGCTGCCAGCAATTCAAGTAGGATTCAGAAAATGACATGGAATAAGGGAAGTCATTACTGGTGCCAGATAGCTGAAAGCATAGAATACCCAAAAAAATGTTTCTTTGTGCTTTATTGATGATACAAAGGCATTCAACTGTGTGGATCACAACAAACTATGGATAACATTAAGAAGGATGGGAATTCCTTGACAATTATGCTCATGAGAAGCCTGGACATAGACCAAGAGGCAGTAATTTGAACAGAATAAGGCTTAAGATCAGGAAAGGGGTCTGTCAGGGTTGTATCCTTTCACCATGGTGTGGCGCTGTGGGCTAATGTGTCAGACTGCAAAGTCGTTTGAACTGCAAAGTCGGTGGTTCAAGCTCACCAGCTGCTCCTTGGAAACCCTATACAGGGTCACTATGAGTCAGAATCGGCTCGAAGGCACTTAACAACAACAACAATTCCTTCTGCATGCTGAACAAATAATCCTAGAAGCTGAATTATATGAAGACTAAGGCATCAGGATTGGAGGAAGACTCATTAACGTTTGACATTCAGATGACATATGTTGTTGTTGTTGTCAGGTGCCATTGAGTTGGAACCGACTCATAGCGACCCCATGCACAGCAGAACGAAACAATGTCCAATCCTGGGCCAACCTCACTACTGCTGCCACACTTGACACCATCAATGATGCCACCTGGCTGATCCATCTCATTGGGGGTCTTCCTCTTTTTCTCTGACCCTCCACCTTACCCAGCATGACATCCTTCTCCAGTGACTGTTCTCTTCGGACAATGTGTCCAAAGTATGAGAGACAAAGCCTAGCTATCTTGGCCTCCAAGGAGCACCCTGGTTGCACTTCTTCCGAAACAGATCTATTGGTTCTTTTGGCAGTCCATAGCACTTGCAGTATTCTCCTCCAACACCACAACTCAAAGGCATCAATTCTTCTACGATCTTCCTTATTCACTGTCCAGCTTTTGCATCCATAAAAGGTTATTGAAAATACCATAGCTTGGGTCAGGTGCACCTTAGTCCTCAAGCTGACATCTCTGCTCTTCAATACTTTAAAAAGTTCCTGTGCAGCAGATTTGCCCAATGCAATACGTCGTCTGATCTCTTGACTGCTGCTTCCGTGAGTGTTGATAGTTGATCCAAGAAGAAGTCCTTGACAACTTCAATCTCTTCTCCATTGATAAGAATGCTGTTTATTGGTCCAGATGACATATAGATTGCTGAAAATGAGGATTTGAAGTAATTATTGAGAAAGAACAATGACTACAGTCTTACATTACACCATAATATAAAGAAAATGAAAATCCTCACAACTGGGCCAAAAAATAACATGATAAACAGAGAAAATGCTGAAATTGTCAAAGATTTCATTTACTTGGATCCACAGTCGATGCTCATGGAAGAAGCAGTCAAGAAATCAAACGACTTATTACATTTGGAAATTTTGCTGTAAGACTTGTTTAAAGTGTTAGATGTAACTTTGAAAACTAAGGTGCGCCTGACCCAAGCCATGGTATTTTCAATAGCCTCATATGTATGTGAAACTTGAACAATGAATAAGAAAGACCTTAGAAGAATAGATGCTGTTAAATTGATATTGATGAAGAATATACAAAGTACCGTGGACTGCCAATAGAACAAATAAATCTGTCTTGGAAGAAGTACAGTTAGAATGATGTTCCTTAGAAGCAAAGATGGTGAGACTTTGTCTCTCATACTTCAGACATGTTATCAGGAGAGACCAGTCACTGGAAAAGGACATCATGGTTGGTAGAATGGAGGGTCAATGAAAAAGAGGAATACCCCCAATGAGATGGAATGATACCGTGGCATCAGCAGTGGGCTCAAACAAACTCGTTTGGAAGTGCAGTAAGATTTTACTTCAGAAATGATGATGGCAAGACTTTGTATCTCATAATTTGGAGATGTTGTCAGGACAGGTCAGTCCCTGGAGAACATTATTCCTGGTAAAAGTGGAGGCTCAGAAAAAAGATGAAGAGCCCCAACAAGATGGAATTGACATAGTAGCAGCAACAATGGGTTCATCCTCACATAACAATTGTGAGGATGATAGAACAGGACAGGGTTGCTATCAGTCTTGACACACTAGATGGCACCTAAAAAAAAAAACAAAAGCAATCTCTAATTCTACTTTCTATCAATCAGCAGTGCCCACCCTCTGCCTCTTTCATTTTCAATCTCCATACCATTCCTTAGCTTTACTAATTAAAAAAAAAAAAAAAAAAAAAAATGCAGCCAAGCTGTGCTTAAGAGAGGCTGACAGCAGTGTGCTAGTAAGGAGGCATTCTGGCACTCTCAATTTCAGAGTTTTGTCACCCCATAGGTTATACAGGGTTGCTATGAGTAGGAACTGATTTTATGGCACTTTACAATAACAATAGAGTCGCCCTGGGAGATAGAGACCAGCATTCCAAGCACAGAGGCCCTGATCTCAGCCACCTGCCTAGAAAGAGGGGGAGAGGACAGGAGACAGCTGTCCTGATTTTTAGCAGTGTTCCTCCAAAAATTAGACTTCCACATGCCTGTTGGAGCTCTCCAAACTTGCCAAACTCAACAAGTATGTGTACTTCTTTGAGGCCTGCTGGCTGCTCCAGAGAATGATGAATGACTCCCTGGATGGCTTCCTGCTGATATTAGTGCGGAAGATGTGCAAGGATCCTCTGCAGCTGGCTGAGCTGCTCAAATACACACACCCCCAGCACAGTTAGTAGCATATCAGGGGTCCCCTGAGATTCTGTTGCCTTCTTTCAGACAATTGTGCCAGAACCTGGTATAGATATTCGGAAACAGCAGCAGGAAGTAAACCAGGAATTCCAGCTCTTGCAGAGCTGTCTGGGCAATGGAGGTTAAACAAAAAAGGTAGTCAGTTCCACTCGGAAATTGCCCAAGGATTGCACTTTCACAACAAAAGCTCTGGTACTCCAGACAGAAGTAGGAGGGGTCCAAGCCCTTCTACTACCTTCCACCTCCTCTACTGTACTCCAGGGATTTCAAGGATGTAGAAGCTGCCTTAAAAGTCATGAAGAACATGGCCCAGCTCATTAATGAAAGGAAATGGAGACTTGAAAACATTGACAAATTGCTGAGTGGAAGAGCTCCTTGAAGCACTTGGAAGTGAGGGCTCAAGGGTCCAGAAACCACAAGGATCAAAGCATATTTGTGTCTAAGAAATTAGAGGGGTTCTGAAACAGGGACCACACTTCCAGAAGTTAGTAAGCAGGGGTTTATGGCAAGAGTGTGGACTCTCAGCCTGGGTCTGCCTCACCAGGTTCCTGACGCAGGTCTCCAGCACTGCTCTCTTCTAGTGAAGGGTGAAGAATTCAGGGTCCTTGGACAAAGATAATGCTCTTCCCTTACCATGGACTGAAGCCAGTCACAGAATGGGGCCCTACACAGAGAGAAGCCATTTTTAAACATGCCGTTGCACTGCTCTGCCTCCAGGTGGCAGATGGATTCCTGAGTGTGCTCTTCTATTTTAGTTTTCTAATTCCAGGTCTTTGCATATTTCATTATACCTAATGTTGTTTTCTTGAGCTGCCCTTTGAAATTTTGTTTAGCTCCTTTACTTCCTCATTTCTTCCATTTGCTTTAGCATCTCTATGCTGGAGAGCAAGTTTCAGAATCTCTTCTGACATCCATTTTGTTAATTTCCTTCTTTTCTGTCTTCTTAATGACCTTTTGCTTTCTTCTTGTATGATGTTCTTAATGTCATCCCACAACTCTTCTTTAGTCATTAGTGTATAAAGCATAACATCTGATCTTGAGATGATTTCTAAATTCAGCTCTAGTTGTTGTTGCTGTTGTTGTTAGGTGCCGTTGAGTGGGTACCAACTCATGTGACCCTATGCACAACAGAACAAAACACTGCCCGGTCCTGGGCCAACCTCACAATTGTTGCCATGCTTGAGCCCACTGATGCTGCCGTTTTGCCAATCCATCTCGCTGGGGGTCTTCCTCTTTTTCTCTGACCCTCCACCCTACCAAACATGATATCCTTCTCCAGTGACTGGTCCCTCCTGACAATATGTCCCAAGTATAAGAGATGAAGTTTGGCCATCCTGGCCTCCAAGGAGCACTCTGGCTGCACTTCTACCAACACAGATCTGTTTGTTCTTTTGGCAGACCATGGCACTTTCAATATTCTCCTCCAACACCATAACTCAAAAGCATCAATACTTCTATGGTCTTCCTTATTCACTGTTCCAATTTCAGATGCATATGAGGTTATTGAAAATACCATGACTTGAGTCAGGCACACTTTAGTCCTCAAGTTGACATCTTTGTTCTTCAACATTTTAATAAGGTCTTGTTCAGATTTGTCTAATGCAATACATCATTTGATTTCTTGACTGCTGCTTCCTTAAGTTTTGATAGTTGATTCAAGAAGAATAAAGTCCTTGACAACTTCAGTCTTTTCTCCCTTGATAAGAATGTTGCTTATTGGTCCAGTGGTGAGGATTTTTGTTTTCTTTACATTGAGATGCAATCCATACTGAAGGCTGTGGTCTTTGGTCTTCTTCAGTAAATAACAGCTCTGGTTAAGAACCCCTAAAATTACCAAACTGAGAGGTTGCCAGCAGTTCTGGCTGTGGCTGGGATGGCCACCTTAGTTTTAAGTCTCCAGTTCTAAATAATGAGAAGAGGGTCTTCTTAAAAGCCATAAAAATAGGCCTCAGAGGTGACATTCAGCCAGGCCTAATTATTCTCTAGAGTAGCATGTCCAGTAAGAATACAATTTAAGTCATATGTAATTTTATACTTACTAGTAGCCATCTTCTGGTGTGGCACTTGGTAGGATCAGCACTGGACTGCAAACTACAAAGTGGGCAATTCAAACCCACCAGCTTCTCACTGGAAACCCTACATAGGGTCACTATGAATGGGAACCACCTCAACGGCATTTAACAAGCTGTTGTTGCTAAGTGCCGTTTAGTTGGTTCTGACTCATAGCAATCCTGTATAGGGTTTTTGAAGAGTGGCTGGTGAGTTTGAACCACCGACCTTGCAGTTCAAAGTGACCCTGTGGTCCAGTGCTTATCCCACAGTGCCATACCAGGACTTCTTAACAGCAAGTAGACATCTTTTAAAAAAAATTAAAAGGCAATTGTTGAAATGAATTTTATTTTTTAATGCTTTATGTGATAGTTTACATGGGAGGACATCAGCTTCACATTGATCCCGCCGTATATCATTTCCTTGCCATGGATACAACCCCTTCCATGCATCATCCATCAACTAAAGGATATACCCCGCAAGCCTGCCCCCAGTGGTGCGCATACAGCCCCTCTCTCTCTCCGGGTCCTAAGTCCTCAGCCGCTCCATCTCCTCTCGTCATTGTCTCTGCCTCCATTCCTGGCAGCACTGCTTCTCTGGGTAAGCTTCCATTTTCCGCTCGTTTCCTTTGATGGTCCCAGGGACCTCTGCTCCTAGATTGCAAGGTTAATCACTCCCATCCCTTTGCCCCAAAACGTCTACCTTTACATTTCCAGCCCTTACAATAATTCCTGATAATAATTATTCACTATTGTATCACAAAAGACCTATCCACATCTCCTTTCATCAGTCCTGACTAGGCAGAATGAATACTACTCAGTGGAGATTCTACCTTGCTCCATGCCCTCTGGATCTAGGTTCCCTCATGAAAGCTTGTAAGCCAGTCACTTCTTACCTCTGTAGCCTCCCATTCTGGGTAGCCGATGTCCAAGTTGCCCATCCCTGTACTCTCCAATGTGCAAAGAAGGTGGGAATGATCCTCGCTGTGAAAATTTGTTCACTTATTTGAGCTACTCCTTCCATAGGTGTATGTCAAGTTCATCTAACTGTATCAGATTATTCTTTTTTCCCTCGTATTTCTTCTTCTGTTTGAGCTCTGATCATCCAGCCATTGAAGCCAGGTCAAGTGGATATTATCTTCAAGTGTGGGTGTGCTTATCCATGTGCCTTCTCTTCTCATCAGCTGGACGCTTCACTATCCACTCTAGTCCTCTGTGGCTATGTCGCTGACTCTGGGCCCAAGAGTCCCTTGGACTTGGCACACTGCTGGCCAACCAGGTCTCCATCCAGGTTCACAGGAGTCTATTGAGCATTGCAGGGCTTAGCTCACAGCTTCATTGCTGTTTTACCCTAATTTCCCCTTATTGGTAACAAACAAGGTCACCAATCCGAGCGTGTATTCCCACTGAGCCTTAGTCTTAGAAGAAGATTTGCACTAAGGGGGACCCAAACACTTGCCTTGATGTCTCCTGGGCAAGCCCTTGTTTATTCTTGTAGTAATTAGTCAGTCTGCCTACATTGTTTTGTATTTTTCCTGTCAGTCTTTCTTTCAAGTAGTATCTTCTGGAAACTCTAGGCTCATCTGCTTGTCCTTTCAAGTGGAAATTTCCCCTCAGAAAATTCTGGATGCTGTTCAGGATTCCACCAATGGTCTTGTGTAATGCAGAGGCTTTGCAGGAAGCCTCCTTCACTGGGCATGTTGTATTCCCATTTTAGGTATTCCAATCAGTTATAGGCAGAAGACTGACTTACAAGCTTTCTAAGGTGGTATTTCTGGCTATTCCTTTCTCTCCCGCTCCAGTGTCTATTTTATAGCGGTCTTCCAGGGAAACCAAGATTCCACAGACAGCCAAGCATCTTAACATTATTTCCTCTCTTTCCCTCATTCAAACCATGTCTCAATCTCTGTATCCCAGAGCCCTGTTGTTCCAAGGTTGTGCATACATGATTATTTGCCTCTGTCCCACTTCAGCTTCATATTCATCCTATATTTCAATTCATTGTAATGATTAAAATCCCCTCCATGCATCATCAAATAACCAAAGGATATCCACCACAGGCCCGCCCCCCACCCCTGGCTGTCAGCAAGCAGCTCCTCTCCCTCCCGGAATCCCGTGTCCCCAGCCACTCCATCTGTCCATGCCACCATAGTCTGGGCAGTTTCCAGGGCCACCCCACCACCAAGGTACTACAGTTAATTATAAGCTGGATACAGGCACACATGTTTTCTGCTGTGATGTTTCTGGCTGTACCGTTCCCCCCCCACCCCCACCCCAGTGTTTTTTCACAATGGTAGGCAAGGGAGACCAAGATTAAACAGCCAAGCATCCTTACATTGTTGTTGTTGTTGTTTTCAGGTGCCATCGAGTCGGAACCGACTCATAGCAACCCTA
>NW_006408947.1:364138-365802 GCF_000296735.1 Chrysochloris asiatica | reverse complement strand
GTCTTTTACAGTAATGGTCTTATGCAGTATTTCTCTTTTTGTGACTGACTAATTTCACTCAACATAATATCATCAAGGTTCATTCATGATATGCAATGGCTTGCAGCTTCCTTGTTCCTCAAGGTAGGATGGTTTTCCAGTGTGTGTATGTACCACAGTTTGTTTATCCATTCTTCAATTGATAGGCATTTTGGTTGTCTCCATTTTCTTTTGCTATTGTAAATAGTGCTGCTATGACCACTGATGTGCATATATCTACTCGTGTTGTGGCTCGTATTTCTTGTGGGTAAATACCAAGTAGAGGAATTGCTGGGTCATAAGTATTTCTATTTCCAACCTTCTGAGGAAGTGCCATATTGCTTTCCAGAGTGGTTATGCCATTTTGCATTCCCACCAACAATGTAGGAGGGTCCCAGTCTTTCTGCATCCTTGCTAGCATATGTTGTCTTCTTTTTTTATCTTTGCTGTTATTGCTGGTGTGAGATGATATCTCATTGTTATTTTGATTTGCATTTCTCTGATGGCTAGTGATCGTGAACATTTCTTCATATATTTGTTGGCTGCCTGGATCTCCTCCTTGGTGAAGTATCTGTGCCCATTTTTTAATTGGGTTATTTGTCTTTTTCTTGTGGAAGTGTTGTAGTTTCCTATGTATTTTAGAAATGAGTTCCTTATCTGACGTGTTGTTGCCAAAGATTTTTTCCCATTCTGTGGGTTCCCATTTTACTCTTTTGGTGAAGTCTTTTGATGCACATAAGTTTTTATTTTTTAGTATGTCTCAATCATCTATTTTGTTTTGTGACTTTTCAAAATGTTTGGTAGTCTGTATATGTCCTGAATTAGCGCCCTCACGTTTGCCCCTATTTTTTCATTGATGAACTTCATAATTTTGGGATTCACATTTAGGTCTTTAACCCAGACTGAGTTCGTTTTTGTACAGGGCGTGAGGCAAAGGTCTTGTTTCAGTCTTTTACCTATCGCTTTCCAGTTCTGCCAGCACCATTTGTTAAAGAGAGTGTCTCCTCCCAATGCAATATGCCTAGGCACTTTGTTGAAAATCATTTGGCTGAATATGGTTGGGTTAATTTCTGGATTCTTGATTCTGTTCCATTGACAATGTATCTTTCATTGTACCACTACCAGACTCTTTTGACCTGTGTAGCCATGAAGTAAATTTTGAAATCGGGGAGTGAGAGACCTCCAACCTTGTTCTTCTTTTTAAGTTGTGCTTTGCTTATCCTGGGTCTCTTTTCTTTCCATATAAAGTTAGTAATTGTCATTTCCATCTCTTTGAAGAATGTTGTTGGAATATGGACTGGGATTGCATTGCATGGGTAAATTGCTTCAGGCAGTACTGACATTTTCATGATGTTGAGTCTTCCTATCCAGGAACATGGTATATTCTTCCACTTCTGTAAGTCTCTTTTGGTTTCTTGTGGTAGTGTTTTGTAATTTTCTTTGTATAAGTCCTTTGTTTCTCTGGTTATGTTTATTCCTAAATATTACATAATTTGTGTGGCTGCTGTAAATGGTATTGCTTTCCTAATGTCTTTTCAGCACTATCGTTGTTGCTATAGAGAAATCCAACTGATTTTTATATGTTGATGTTATTCCCTGACACTTTGCTGAATCTTTCCATGAGGTCTAGTTTTTTTTTTTTTTTT
>NW_006408947.1:318368-363277 GCF_000296735.1 Chrysochloris asiatica | reverse complement strand
TTTCTTCAGTTCCCCCAGCTTGAGAAATGCTGAGCGTGTTCTTCATTTTTGGTTTTCTGATTCCAGATCTTTGCACATGTTGTTGTCATATTTGGCTTTATCTTCTCAAGCTGATCTTTGACATTTTCTGTTCAGCTCTTGGACCTTCTCATTTCTTCCATTTGCTTTAGCATCTCTATGCTAGAGAGCAAGTTTCAGTGTCTTTTCTGACATCCATTTTCACCTTTTCCTTCTTTGTTGTCTTCTCAATTACTTTTTCCTTTCTTCATGTATGATGTTCTGGATGTCATCCCACAACTCTTCTGGTCTACGGTCTTTAGTGTTTAATGCATCAAATCTGTTCTTCAGATGATCTCTAAATTCAGGTGGAATATATTCAAGGTCATATTTTGGCTCGCATGGACTTGTTTTCAAAAAGATTAATAAAAATTTTAAAACCACTGGCAAAACTAACAAGAGAAAAGAGGGAGAGGACACAAATAACTCACATTAGAAACCACATGGGTCAAGTCACAACAGAACCAAACAAAATCAAAGGATAATAACAGAATACTATGAAGAGTTGACCATCAATTATAACACTTAATAGTATTCTGTTATTATCCTTTTGATTTCATGTTCTTTATACATTTATGAGGTCAAATTGGTTGGTTGTGTTTAATTCCTCTGTAACTTTGTCGAATTTCTTTCTGGTTGTTCTGTCCCTTTTCGAGAGTGGTGTGTTAAAATCTCCCACTATAATTGTAGATTTATCTATTTTTTTTTCTTCAATTCCTGTAAGGTTTGCTTCATGTATCTTGTTGCTCTTTCATTGCGAGTGTATATATTTATTATAGTTATGTCATCTTGCTCAGTTGACCCTTTGATCATGAGATAAGTGACCTTCTTTGTTTCTTACACTGATTTTTATCTTAAAGTTTATTTTGTCGGAGATTAATATTGCCACTCCTGCTTGTTTATTGTTGCAGTTAGCTTGGTAAAATTTTTCCCCATCTTTTAATTTTTAGTCTGTTTTTGCCTTTGTGTGTAAGGTGTGTCTCTTGCAGGCAACATATTGAAGGGTCTTTTTTTATTATCCATTCTGCCACTCTCTGTCTTTTCACTGATGCATTCAATCCACTGACATTCAATGTAATTATCGATAGGTATGAATTAATTGCTGGCATTATGTTACTTTTTTGGTGGTGCTGTTCGTTCTTTTGTTCTGCATGCCTTCTTGTGTTGGGTTTGTGTTTTTTGTGCTATTTCTTGTCGGTTTCTTTTTAGTTTTCATGTTTGCTTGTTCTGCTTGGAAATTCATTTTTATGATAAGTTGTGAAGTATTAACTTTCTTTGGGGTTACCTTGTATTCTACTTAATTTTCTCTCCATTTAAGAGAATCCATTGTATCCTGTAATTTTCCTGACATCCTCACCACCTGGGTCTCTGATACTACGTTTGTCCCTTCTTCCTCTCAGATTCTTTGTTTGTTCTTGTAGCCTTGTTCTGTTCTGGACTCTACTATCTGTTGACTGAGTACCAGGTGGTGTTGCCACGCCTGTCAATCTCTGTTTGTTGTCTGTTTTTCTTGGTTTTCAGTCCACAGAACTCCCTTTAGGATATTTTGAAGTGCTGGGTTGGTTTTGATAAAAATCTCTCAGATTCTGTTTATCGTGGAATGTCTTGATTGCACCATCATATTTGCTTGATAGTTTTGCTTGATAGACAATTCTTGGTTGAGTTTTTTTCTTGTAGGGCTTTGTATATGTCTCCCCATTGGCTTCTTGCCTGCATGGTTTGTTCTGAATAGTCAGAGCTTAATCTAATTTGCTTGCCTTTATAAGTAACATTTCTCTTCTCCCTGGCCACTTTTTGTATTCTTGTCTTGTTTTTGATTTTGGAGAGCTTGATTATGATATGTCTTGGTGACTTTCTTTAGGGGTCTATCCTTCCTGAGGTACGTTCAGCTTCTTGAATGTTTATCTTCTCATCTTGCAAGATGTTAGGGAAATTTTCTTCCAGAAGCTCTTCAGGAAGAAATCTCCTCTGTGGACTTCTCTGATTCTTCCTGTCCGGAATGCCAATAATTCTTAAGTTGTTCCTCTTCATGTTATCCAGCATGAATCTTAGACTCTCTTCAGATTTTTTAATTCTCTTTTCTGCTTGCTCTTCTATCTTAGCAGTATTGCAAGATTTGTCTTCCAGACCCCTACTTCTGGCTTCCATATCTTCTATTCTGCTCCTTTTCCCTTTCAGTGTATTGTCCATTTCTGATATCTTATTATTGATCATATGGGCATTTTTTGCAGGTTTTGAATTGTTTCCAATGCTGTATCAATCTTATTTGATTGCTCCTGTAGTACTTTCTTGACTTCTTCATTTTCCTCCACCCCTTTTCAGAGCATTTGAATTTGTTTCTGTATCATTCTTCTGAATTCTTTCTCAGGAATATCCAAAGCCTGCTCTTCCTCCTCTATAAAGTCTTTGTCTTTCTCCATCTCATTTGCATCAGCTACTCTCTTCTGTTTTTGGACATGTTTAGATATCCTTTGTTGCTTTTTATTCGTCACGATAGTTATGTGTTTTTTTAAATCTTAAGTGAATGTTTGTTGTTAAGCTTACTGGGTGTCTCCTAGTGAATATGATTAGGAGGTAGGTTTCCCTTTTCACATGTAATGCTTAGTGGGTGTTGTTGGCTCTTGTCTCAGTGGTGGAATATTATGGGGTATGCTTATAGCTTGGCTATATGGCCACAATTGCTGTCTCTTCTTGGGTAACACAGGGAGAAAAGGCTCCCACCTCCAGGAAAGATGTGTGATTTGGAACCACTTTGGAACAGAATGAAGCTGTGGTCGACTTACACCATCAGGGGGTGGGGGTGTCCACTCTCTCAGGCCCCTCCTCTAGTCACTACAGTAGAGGGGTGCAGGTACATATTGGGGAGTTAATGGGAGAAAGATGGTCTGCTATTTTTGTCTCTGAAGGTCAGTTAGGTATCTGCGTGTGCACAGCGCAATTCTTGGGATGGTTGAGTCCTTTTATGCTGTGATTTTACAGATGTCTTTGAACTGGTCCTGTGCAGGGAGCTCCAGCAGTGCAGCAGCCATGAATGGGACCTCGAACCACAAGGTCAGCAGCTTGAAACCACCAGTAGCACTGTAGGAGAAAGGCGAGGTGCTCTGCTCCCACACAGTCTCACAGCCCTGGAAACCCCACACAGGATCATCCAGAGTCAGAACCTACACCATGGTGCACTGTTGGGAAGGGTCCTGATGGGGATCTTTTAGGTCTGTGGCTCCGCGGGTGATGTCATAAGTGACTGCCAAGCTCCCTCTCTCTGTACTGTGGGAAAACTGTCCCGCCTGATGTAGGGACTGAGCAATGACAGTGGAACAGGGAGAAATGTGTAATCTCTCACGTCTCTCTCTTTCTTTTTTTTTTGCAGATGCCTCTGCTCCGCGGTTTTCTGAGCCAGACTGGCTTTAGCCCCGCCCTCTAAACTCTGCCAGGGTGAGGTAGCTGCTGAGGGAGTCCTGTCTCCAGATTCCTAACTCGCAATATTTTCCTTAATATTGTGATTTTTTTTCACTTGCGAGTGTGGGAAACTGACGTCCTGGATCTTATGGTAGATCCGGAGTTCTGGAGTTGTTCTATTTCTATGAGCATTTCCTTCATGAGATCCCCCTCCCTTCTCACCGGAGCGTACCCAACCTGGTTTTTGCTGCTATAGCCCAAACCAGAAGTCCTCTGAGATGAATTTTAATATTTTTAATGCTACATCCAAATTACCATTTCTACATCTAATTAATATAAAATATAAATACTTTATATTTTTTATTTCATATGAGTGTTCAAAATTTGTACATATTCATAGCTACATTACATCTCAAATGGCCAGATTTCATGTCTGCCTGTTTTACAAAGATAATCAACTCATAGGGCAAACATGGCCCACCTTTATCCCACCACCCCATTTTTGCTATACACTGAATATTCCCCTGGGTTTCAGGGGGTTCCTGCAGACCCTATCGCCCTTTCTACCATGGCCTGTGCTTGCTGCTTCTACAGATCTTGACCCTGTGATGCCATACCTCCTACCCCCAGGACAGAGGCAGAGAAGCAAAGATCAGTGAAAGGGCTTCCTCTGTGACACAAGGTTAGATGGGCTTGTGTTTATGGATCTTTGGGCTCCCTCAGGGAAAGACATCTTGGTCAGAATTCACCTACCCAGGAAAGCTGACACATGTCATGCAGCCTCATGACAAGAATTAACTAATTATTTTCTTTTGCACCACCAGTTCACCTACTGCAAGACCAGATTCACTGAGCCTTGGATACAAGATGACTGCATAAGCAGGCAAAAGGAGGAAACCGGGGCTGGGAGCAGCTGTCCAGAAGAAAGGAGCTAACTCACAGAGCTGTTTCTGTCCCTGCAGACCTGAGTTCAGCTGGCTCTTCCCACGGGCAACCCACAGGCCTGGGAGGAGGTTGCCTCTGCAGGGTGGGCCTGTACCCAGGATTGACACACAATGATTCACCTGGAGCCTATGCTACTGAGAATGCCATAGCTGTGTCCTCCAGAGACTGGCCACTGGTTTTTCAAGCCATCTCTTCTCCCCTGAAAACCTTGTTCTCCTCCCAAGCCATGTAAAATTTTTTGTAGGCTTTTCAAACTAACTATAGGGCCTGAGGAGCTTCCACTTATGCTGGCAGTTTTTACTTGACTCTTGGTGAAGACTGACTACCAAGATGTCTGCTTCACTTTGTGAACTGGCCCCATACCTGAACAGTATAGATCCTAGCCCTCTCCCTGACCCCAACCCCAGCCTCAGCCCCTCTGCTGTCCTTGAAGATAGGAACTGACTCCCAGGTCAAGCATAGCAAAGGCAACAGAATCGGTTTCCTGAAGGAGAGACATCTTCAGGACAGGGCAGTACCAAGAGCATTCACAGATTCAGCAAACAATCAGGGAATCCATCTAGGAGGTACTGCCAATAGTCAGTACCACTAACCCTTGGTTTGTGCCTATGGCAGCAGCTTCCAGGGTCCTTCCTGTATAGATTTTTTTAATACAAGGATCTGGGAGGTGTTTGAAAAGGCCAGGAGGGTCCCAACCAGCAGGCTGAACACCATCTTCTGGCACCTCTGGCAGGACCTACTTTGTTGTGACATATTCTACTAAGGGCCAAATGGGCATGAACTGCTTGGAAGTTGTGGATTTGAAAGATGGGAAGGGCAGAGTCTTCCATGTGAGCATCAAGAACACCTTCAGACTGCATTGTATCACCATAAGAGAAAACCACTTACTATGTACTAACAAGCCCAAGCAGAAGGCCTTGGACAAATAAAGTGAACAGTTGTGGCTAGACCAGAAATCAGGTGTGACCTTTCTCAGCCTTGCCCTCTTCACCTGAACAAGAGGCAATCAAGACTACTTTGGAACTCAGCCAACCCCTCTCCATAGTGCAAAGACTCTTCTCAACTCCAGGAGTATACAATGGCACTGCCTTCATCACCCTGTTGGCAGGAGTAGCTCTTCCTCCATGCCACTGATCTGGGTGTGTTTGAGGTGGGTGGTTGCTTCCATAGTGTTTGGGCCCCTTTGCTCAGGTTTCTGGGACTTAGGGGAGTCCCTTCCCAAGAAATCCCTAGGGTTGCACTGGTGTGGGACAAAGCCATTGTCCTCCAGAAATCTCCTCCACTACCTTCATGTAACCAGAGCATCTCTGTACTGCACCCTTGCCTGCTCCTGAACTTTTGCAAAGCACAGCAATGCAAGGTCAGTTCTGTGTTCTCAGAGAGCATCTCTATTTAGTGGAAAGAATTGGACATGCACAAGCGAGGAGGGAAAAGGGGTGGTACATCACAGATCTGATGAGAGCTGAGGTGAGGGCAGGGAGGAGGACCTGCGAAGTCTTCTTTCAGTCAGGACCTCTAATGTCCCTCAGAGTCTCTCCTCTACCTGGGGTTGGCTCTGGGGAAGGTGGACTGAACAGGATAGGAGCAGTGCCCTGATGTGAGCTCTGGGCCAATTGGGATGTTCAGGGACAAACAGAACTGGCCCCTAGAACTCCAGGCAATGGGAGATAGGTTTTTGTCAACAAAAGGAAGTGGAATGCAGAACATGAGGCAGAGTACATGGTCAAATGAGGTCACAACCACCTCTCTTCCTAAGTGTCAGGACAACAACATCATATGCTGATGCAGCCCTGGTGAGGGAGTAGAAGCTCAAGGCAAGATGAGAGCATAGTGGAGAGCAAGTGAAGGATTTTCTCATCCTTGGCAAGGAGGCCCACTGGATTCTGTGTCACAGTTCCATGCTAGGCTTCTCCATCACTGAGGAAGCAGGCCATGCAGAATGCTAGCCTAAAGGTAAATCACTCCCACTTTAGGCCATTCACTAAAGGTAAGTGCTCCCACTTCTTAGGCCATTCACACCTACCTTAATCCAAATCATGACCAGGTATTTGCCCCTAAAGGTTGGTGATAATAGGCTTCAGTGATAAAGTGTGCACCACGGCACCTCATTGATCTGTATGACTACCTGGAAGAAGTGAACAACCCTGTTTTCTCTAAAAGGACTGCAGTCCTGATAAGTCAAGTGCCTGGAACAGGGCATAAGCTCTGGAAGATTCCACAATCCACAATCCAGAAATTTTCCCAAAATTTCTATCATCCCCTCTGAAGGCACAGGAGGGCAGGGCCTATGTCAGCAGCTCCTTGGTGGCCCAGGTTACCCCTGGATATGGTCATCCCAAGCCCTGAAGAGCTTTAAAATGACCCTTGGTTCATCCTCCCCAACACCGATGACTGCCATTCTGCCTGAGGCTTTCTTCTTACCTCTGATCAGTCACCAGCCAGCCCTACTATGTAACACACCTGAAATACTCAGAACTGCCCACTGGCCTACCACAACAGCAAGTCTTGGTGCTAGCAGAGCCCAAGTGGAAACCAACCACCTTCTGGCACAGCATCAGCCAGCTGGCACCATTCTGAAAGCGAGCATCACCCACACCCCACCCCAGCCAACAGCAGCTTGGTCTTATCCCAGGAAGCACTGTGGCTCCTCAGCAATACTTCTGAGACCCTTCACATCCAGCCCTTCTTTGCCCATCTTTTTGCAAACTGGAAGTCAACGGGGATGAAGCAAGGGGATATTTGACTCCTTAACAGGAGCACACCAGGTTCTCTGTTCCCCTTTTCAGTTTCTTGGCATAATCCTGTGGAAACTGTGCTGGAGAGCAGGGGGTGCCCTAACACACACAGCCTCCTCCCATAGGTTTCCTGTCTGAGTATCAGTGTTGGGCTAGGTCAGGTTTGGAGCTGCCCTATGCTTTGGATATGGAAGCCCCGCTTCACAACCATCCATCTCTCTCTTGCAGCTCTGGGTCAACATGCTCTGGCCATTTTGGATCCTCTTTTAAGAAACCTAATCATCCCTCCTTCTCCTGTTTTCTCTTGAGAGACACTCTTTCAGCCTTCGGTTGTCTGCAATGTCAGCAATGAGCTCCTTGGTCTTTCATTTTCTTTGCAGGCCCCAGCCCTAGTCAGTGATGTCAATCCCAGCAGTCTGAGGACAGGAAATAAGAATTCTATGCCTGGACATCTAGCCAAAGCCCAGCCATCTCGCCACCCCAACACTCCTGGCCAAATGATAACCGGCTTAATTTGTGATGTCTTTATTTACAGTGGGAAGAAAACAAAACTGTAGTCATATGTATACTCCTGTGAAGTTTTACAGCCAGTCTAACTATAGCTGTGGGTTGACTCCAGAACCTGATTTTCTGTTTTCCTATTTTGAATTTTGTTTTTCTAATAATGGAGCAAAAGAATGAATCATTGTTAGCAACACAGAAAGATTGTCTTACCCTGTAATGTGGACCATAGTTGAAAGGTCACAAGGACTGAATCCTACAGCCCAGCCTCTAGGACCCCAGATAAAAGTGTTGAGGTAGAGGAAGCCCTGCCAAGGAACAAGGAATATGCTGGCCCACACCAGCCCAGAAGAATGTAACAACATATACAATGACTATTGCACTAAGCACACTTCAAACCAGAACCACATTTAATTTCATAAAGAATCTTTTGAAAAGTTAACTTAGCTACCTGCCAGTCACTGTCTCCTGTCAATGTTTGTATATTTTCTTAACATGCCCTGTTCTTTCTGCCCTCATTATCCCATTTCTACCCATCTTGTCTATGAAGAAAAGGAACCCATTGGGGGCAAGGAAAATCTACATGGTTGTAGACTGAAGTTGTTAGGCCTTTGATGAGGCAAGTTAAGGTAGCTTGGCAGTCTCCAGAAAGGCCACATGGAGTTGGGGAGGACTGGGAAGTGAAGAGGCGAGCAGGATCAGGATTATCCTGTTATGTTCCCAGAGCCTGCTTAAGTATGGATGACACTGTCTAGTACTCGTCTCCGGAGGGTCTGGAAGGAAGGCCAGAGAGCGAGAGTGGGCTGCTTCCCATATGCTACAGTTTACTTAAGTATGAAAATATGAGTCTGGGGACAGATGATATTCAATTTTTTGGGGATGAACATCTGTAGAGTGTTGCTTCCTATGAGGAGCTGGGCCATATATATAAGAGAGGAAGAACACAGGGATGCTTCCTTTCTGATTATGGGTAACAATCTTCCAAGACTGAGGTCTCTCATTCATTGCCAAGGTCACTTAGGGGCTGAAGATCACAATGGCCTTCTGAAATTCCAGAAAGAAGAGTCTCCTATCTTGACGTAAAAAGCTACACCACCTCCCAGTCAGGACAAGCTCCTCTACATAAAATCCCTATAGAAAAATTATGAACACTTGAATATGCAATACAAGTCAATCTTTATTGAAAACTGTACTATTATTACATAACAATTCTTGTCACAATAAGCGTGCATTTAAGAATTTTAAATCTGAGCTCATCTACTCATCAGATTGCATAAAAAATTAAAATAGTAAGAATTTACACTTAATTGAACTGGCTTAGGATGGATTTATCCACTCTTTTAGATTGACACAGTAAGTTCAATGCAGAGGGGAAGGATGCCATTAACACTGGAAGACAATGTTGACTTAAGCATTAATAAAAACTACCACTAGAATGATCTAGGAAACAGTATTTAAGTCATTAAAAAAAATTCGTTTCCTATTTAATCACTGCCTCTAAGGCTTCCTTGGGGCCTCACTCCAAGTTGTTATCATAGCAACTCTGTCAAGACAACTGCTCTTCAATTAGGTCCCAAGTATTATACTGAACACTAGTCTGCAAAAGGATCCATAGGAGGAGCTCTAAGGGGGACAGTGGCCCACTGGATGCCAACACCAGGCAGGAGGACTTCCATCTCGACTCCAGGAGGCTAAAACTGACACCTGTCATATCTCACAGGCAGGCATCTGGGAACACAATCTCTCCTGAAGCTCCTTTTTGGATCCCTAAACAGAGAGGCCAAGAAGAGCTTCTTCTGTCTCTCCCTCTGACTACATGTTCCAAGTAGATAAGGAATCCTGACTAATTTTTAGTTCTATGGATCAAAAATCAGGTTATCCACACAAGTTTTCTGTTATTCAAATTAAGTGGAGGTGGGGAAAAAGGAACAAATACCCCAATATAGATTTATCATATTATCAATGTTACAGTTTTCTACCTGAAATGATCATGTCCTTCTCAGTTACTGGCAGTATATTCAAGAGACCACTGCACTTTGAGAAAGTTTACACTGAAAAGCAGAACTTAAGAAAAAACACACACAGGAAAAAAATCTGAGCTGCGCTGGAGAGGATAGCTAATAAGCCCTCTGCCCATATCCTTAATCCCAACTTTATTCACCTCTAGAGACTATACCCTGCACAACCCTGAAAGCACCAGAGAAAAGAACCAAAACCCACCCTCACCTCATGCCCCAGAAGCTGATGATGGTAGACTCCCTGGAACCTACCCCTGCACACACTAGGTCCTGTTTGTGTCACACCCAGGATGGCAATGAGAAGATAAGATGATTAGCCATTAGCTGCCAGATGAGAAAAATGTGGCTCAAATGGTCAGAGAAATACTGTTGTTAAATATTTTAAATTGACAGTTAAGAAGTCTGGATTTCCTATTTAAAACACACCTTATTATTTACACAGCTGGTGTATGTCGCCTTCCCTCAACAACCTCAGAGAATTCCTACGGGGGCAATACTACAAGGTTATTAGTACATTTAAAATCATCTGCAAGAATATATTATCTTCAGTACTGAAGTGTCTCCAAAAGACACAAACAAAATCACATTTGAGATCTCATTCATCACAACCAGATGATGTTGCCAGATGAGAAAGGCACTGGGTGCCCAGATTGGGAAGGGCAGGAAACTGACTGCACCTAGTCCAAGGGACAGGCTCCTCATCTCCTGTAAATACTGTATTTGCATAGCAGTCAATAAACAGTGTCACAGAATAGCAACTAGTAGGTCTAATGACCCTACAAACACAAGAGACATAATAGGTCCTGGAAATGCCTCCATGCTGACAAGACTGCTTGTTCGAGGAACGGCCCAGGTCAACACTGGCATCCCTTCTCAGGGGCAGTCCAGATCCAAACAAGATTTCTATTAACACAGAAACAGTAACACCAATACATGTGATGTACAGAACTTACAGACCTTGGATTGTTGTTGTTGTTATGGAGTCAGTTCTGACTCCTAACAGTACTGTATAGGGTTTCTGAGGCTGTAAATCTTTGCAGAAGCAGAAAGCCTTTTCTTTCTCCTGCAGAAAAGCTGGTGGGCTTGAACCACCGACCTTATGGTTTGCAGTCCAGTGCTTATCCTACAGTGACAGCACACTCCCCAAACTTGGATTAGAAATTGTATTAACAGAAATTTCTTAAACATCCATGAAGTTGTCCAAGTCTACAGAATCAGGCTCTTGCTTGCTTGTTTCATCTTTTAAAAGAGCCACAATTCAGCTAAAGGACTCTCAAATCAGGAACATCACATACAAAATGAAAAAATTTCTCATAATGGTCCACTACTGTCCTTGGGAATCTCAAATTATGTAGCTTTACAACAGAAATTTGATGCAACTTATATTATTTAGTTGTACTGGTGCTAAATGCTACTGAAATTAGAGACTGTAATAGTTTTATTACCATTCATATGTCTAGATACTTACCTGGCACACAAGCTATACTTTATATTATCATAAAATACTTATTGATAGTTGATGCCCTGATAGTTTCAAACTACAAGATTTCCTCAAGGATTTATTCCATAATGTAAAAGTATTTGATAAATAGCCTCCCAAATCAACTTCACAAAATGGGGAAAAAGATTAAAAAGTATAAGGGAGAGAAGAGGTGTTTATGAAGCAATGCACTCATTCCCCCTTGAAAACACTGTTTAGTTCAGTGCTTATGAAAACATTCATCCTGTGTATGCCAATATCCAACCAAGACATCTCATATAAATTCTTTTAAGCCCCTCCTGTATTCAAATGGCTCCACCCCTTAGAGTGAAGTGTATGTATATGGTTTTCCCTTTCATGTTTTTTGGGGCTTTTTTTAAAACACACACTAAAATTGTAACAATTTTCTCCTAATCTATTATTCCTAAACTTGAAAAGATTATTTCTCTTATCAATCAGTTAGGTTGGTCCCTAGGACCGTTAGAACTTTTTATTGTAAACTCATTAACTACACAAATGGAATTAGTAACCCAGACTTGAAAAAACGAACAGACTCTAACCTGGGAAAAATGTCTGCTGCACACATGCACGCACAAACATTAAGGTGGGCTAAGTGCTCATAAAGCAACTTAAAGCACTTATCAGAAAACATTTTAAGCTAATAGACATTAGGAACAAAGACTTTCGTTTACAATGAGCCATGCACGAGGCCTGCAGCACCAGCTGTGAAACCTCATTGATGTGACTGCAAAAATGTTCATAAATTTCTTATAAGCGTGAAAAAAATTCGGAAGAAAACTTACTATATTAAAAAAAAAAAAAAAAAAAAGTTAACCAAGACCCACCAACCAGGGCTGACCTCTATAGCCAGCAACCAGCATCAGAGCCCCTAACCTAGCTAGCTGCTAGAGATAAGAGCACAAAATTCCCCCAAACACAGCACTCAAAACCACCATGGGACTGTAATAAAGATGCCAGCCCCACAGCTGAACAGACGAATAAAAAGAACACAATTTGAACCACCATCACCACACTGTGATTATATCTGAAAACACAAAAACACTCCCATCATTTTAAGTCGAACATATTTATGCCAAAAAACCATCCTCCTGATTTCTTCTGTGCAATACTCTAAGATCAAAATTCTTTCCTAATAATTGTGGCCAGCATAAATACATTTCGATGCTGGTTGGGCCTTCCTGTGATCCAACTTTTTTCCTTACTAAGTGCTTTCAGTTTCAAGAAGAGATAGCAGAAGCAGCTCACAGACCACAGACATCTCTTGGCCCTCAGAATTCACCTCCAGCTAGTCTCAGGGAACACATCATGAGGGTGAAAAACCGTAGGAGAAACTACAGATTTCTACATTGTCAGATCCATTGACAGCCCTGACACAGTGTATGCATTCTCCATTCTACAAGAAAGATTAGGAATTTTTAAATAGTTTTATTCCCATTTAATAAATCTTACATATACAACTTTCTTTATAACACATAATCTTTGCCTTTCTGTGTGTTTATTTATGTGTATGGAAGGTTGATGGGGGAGCAACACCTGTATGTTCTTCAGTGGACTCAACATTTCTCAGGGGATGATTAAAAAAAGTAATGGTTTTCTAAGTTAAATAAAGTAGAAGTCAATATAACCTCCAAGTGTGATTACCATTCATCTTTCATACATCTTTTCTCCCAAGAAAATAACTTATTTCTACACAGGACTTTTCCACTACTGTTATAAATTTCCTTAATTTATAAGAAATTTGTATTGAAAAATTAAATAGCAGATAAAGTTACTTTGCTAATACATAAATCAGCCCCGTCTCTAAATGTACTGGTCACACAACTCTATTTGATGATCTTTAAGAAAACCCACATTACACTGATACTGCCAAGCCAGTATGAAAAGTATGGAAAGGAAAGAGGCCTGTATGCCATACCCTAGGCAGTTGCAGCCTTCCCAGCTCTCCCCACATCCTGTGGCTTACTCCCCCCCAGTACAATATTAAAGAAAAATATCACTGAAAACTAAAATCCATGTTCCTAACTGGCAACCCACATCAATTCCAAAAGACTGAAGAATCATGTATGGTATTGTAGATGCTCTATGGAAAAATTCATTTTAACACTTATAACTTTTAAGACGTTGTATACATTACAACAGTACATTAATGATACAAGTTGTAAAATACTTTTCCATTCCTTTGGGTTTTGCATATGATGGTTTTACATCAGTCACTGCAGGTAGATTGAGCAAGCTTTGTTTTGTGTTTTTTTAAACATGCATTGGACTAGATATGTTCATAATAGGTTAATATTCCCTTTTTATCATTATAGTTAGCTAAAAAATTGCCACATAGTCCACAAAACAGGATTTGCTTGAGAACCAACCCAAAAAGTTAGTTGAAGACTACCAATGTTGGGACCTGCTGGGCCAGAATGTTGTAGTGTTTAGCTAAGTGTTGAGAGCATTAAGAAGAGAGTCCTGGTTGGAGGCACGAGGCCTGCAGCACCAGCTGTGAAACCTCATTGATGTGACTGCAAAGCTCCATCCTCAAACCTGGAAGGAGAGAAAGACACGCAGTCAAACCGAGCTCTCCAGCACCACTGCTCAGAAAAGAAACTCCTTAATCTTAAAGGAAAGAGGATGGCATACTCTAGGACTACAAAGGACAGAATTTGCTCTCAGAAGCACCACAGTGGGGAGAGGCCACTGGACATGAGATTCCCATTTGCTTCCCAGATCCTTGCACCAGGTCCCCAACTATCCACATACATCTCACAGCCTGACTACTTATAACAGGGGTCACAGGAAGTGGGCATGCGAATCAAAGGAAAAAGTCAGATAAGGAACACAGGAGATAGTGTATACAGTAAGTACACAATGGTTTATCTTCTTCCTTTTCTTTGAATCCCAATAAGAACAAAAATTTTTAAATTGCATTGTCCTTGGATCAATGGTTGTTGTGGTTAAGTGCTGTCAAGTCAATTCCGACCCATAGTGACCCTGTATAGGGTTTCCAAGGAGCAGCTGATGAGCTTGAACCACCCACCTTGCAGTTCAAAAGACTTTGCAGTCAGATTCATTAGCCCACAGCGCCACACAAGGATCAATGGTTAGGTAGCAATTGCTACCTGGGATGTTAACTATGTGGTATGCTTGGCAGTCTTCCCTGAAATAAATGCACTTTTAGTAAAGAGGTGACCCAGGCCTTTGTTGATCACTTACATTTGCAGGGTTATCACCACTGAGGGGGCACGTAGCTGTAGGTAGGTGTTCCTGGGGCTCGGTATGTTGGCACAGTGACTGGATGAGGGGCGACAGGAGTTGGGGAGTGAGCAGTTAGCAGGGTGCCTAGAAGAAAGAACAGCACATCTCACTGGCCAGCAGCACAGTCCACACAGGAGGTTGGTCAGAGCCACTGTGGGTAGAGCCAACTTCACCACCACCAAGTCATACTGCTTTGAAGCAGAGTTACTTCTGGCCTGAACTTACTGTCAAGGAAGGGTGGTACGCATGAGAAGAGGATGGTTTTGACACAGAATTCTGTTAAAACTCTCTATAATCACACGTAGCTCCCAAAGTTTTATGAATAGACCAAAGTCATATTCATAACATGTTAGTAAAAGTCTCTTGCACCTCCTTTCATAAGAAAACACCCATGATTTAGGGGGAGTCAGATGATAAATCATCACACACACACAAAACAGAGAAATGAGGATTCCAAACAGCATGTACTGCTGAGAAATATATGAGTTCACTTATGACCAAACTACTGCTTTAAACAGACAAGCTCAGCTGCCAGCTCTCACATTCCCAATCTACCTGCATGACCCCCCACTACCTGCTCCAGGCCTACTGTGCCCCCTACCCAAAACACACATAGGTCTCAAACAGCTTCTTTCAGTACTGCAGTCTCCTTTGCTTTGAGAGCTAAGTAAGGTAAAACCCAATAAAACAGAAACCTAGAGCAGAAACACAATTTCCTTACAATGAATTAACATCTAATAAAATATAGTATTAAAAAAAAAAAAAGAGTTCCCGTCCATAAACAACTTGGGCTGAGCTTTATTTAACCTGATTGACACATCCGAAGGAAGCCACATTTCCCAGAAGGTCAGAATTCAGATCAAGCACTCTGGGCCTCCATGGTTACAAAGGTGGGACCATCCCAACCAGGAATATCATCTCACTACAGGCTTACTTTCCTAACCTATGGGAGGCCTTGGGACCAAAGGCCATGAATGTTAAAGGATTTCTACAAGCAGTTGTTATTTCTATTATTAACACAAACCCATTTTTCCTAGGTTCCTAACAATCTTCAAATTAACACAGCTGGTCTGCAAAGACAGCCTGCACTAATGTGAGCATTCAAGTAGGCAGTTTAACTTGGAACATAGTGTACCCTTCTACTCATGCTTTATGTGGTGAGGGTACATTAGGTGAGCACAATCAAATCAAGGGAAGGAAGGGCAGTAAAAAGAAAATAATCTGTCATTCTTTCACAAGACAGTTCTAAGGCCTTCCACACAATCCCAGCAGTGAAAAATCTAAGCCAAAGGGAAGAGTGTGTTAGTAAGTGGTGCCATCCCACTACTCTCATAGCCCCTCAGCACAGTCAGTTAGGAACAAGGACTCACCTGCTGACATGGCCATAGTGGTACCAGCCACCATGCCCATGGTTACCCCATTGCCTCTGGTAGGGGGCATGGGTGCAGGATACACTGTTGCCGGCATACCATTGGGTTGCACCACTGTGGTGTGGTGGATGACATGAGGGGGAGCAGCATACAGGGGTTGTGTGTAGTACGTGCCTTGCTGTGGGAGAAGAAGAGAGACAAGTGTCAGAATCCCACTCCCCACAGGTCAGAGTCCAGATAGAACACACCTGTTGCACATACAGAATGCCTGAGAGGTCCACAGTGTACACCCGAGCCTACCTGTGCGTATGGGCTCTGCTGGGGGTAGGCACTTCGCACAGGGTACACAGCAGTCTGATAAGGGTTCGGGGAAGAGGAGTATGGTGGCACCGTCCCACTGGTGGGTGAACAGGACACTTTATAAGGTGTACCAGGAGTATAACCTGAAATAAAGAAGTCAAATGGCCTTAGTTCAAACATGCACTCACCACAACCCATGCCAGGTCCAGGGATTGGACTGCATATCCAGGAAAGGGTGGGAGAGTACTCCCAGGCCTGGACCTATACCAAGAACTGACAAGCTATGGCCACGGCCCTCCTACAGAAACTCTGACTTTGCATCATATTGAGTGAGTGTGCCATTGGGGCTGTTTGGGAGGAGAAATAGAAACCAAAGGAAACGTTTTTGTAAAGAATATACTCACACTCACCCAGCAGACAAAGCACAGGAAATAAATAAGTGTTCTGTGCTATTGGAATATAAACCAGTACACATCTGGGGCACAATTTGGTACTGAAAATATGCATATATTTTAATACCACAATTCCATTTCTATACATCTGTCTTAAATAAGCATGTTGCTGTTGCTAAGTGCTCTTGAGTTGTTCTGACTCATAGTGACTCTGTATAGGGTTTCCAAGGAGTGACTGGTGGGTCTGAATCACTGACCTTGAGTTTAGCAATCCAGTGATTATCCTACAGTGTCACACCAAGACTCTAAATACGCACAGATACATACAAAGATTAACTGTAAGTATGTTCATCCCATGTTGTTTAGTACAGCAAAGCCAAAAGGAGAAACTAGAAAAATCCACTGAATTAGATATACACTCTATGATTAAAAAGATTTCTAGGTTAAGGTAATAAGTTGAACACACACATTTGTTTTTGGCCCTACCCCAAACTACATGAAAATGCCAATAAAACAGATTAAAAATAATAATAAAATAAAGAAAAACAGAGCAAAGCTTAAAGGACAGCATTCTGCAATCTATGTTTTGGAACCTAAAATGCAGAGGTAAGAAGTGCTTCAACAGACTCAAGAAAGCTGCTCTTTAGTCAACAAGAGAATCAAGAAACAATTAATATCATGGACATCCCCTAGAAACTGTTGGCTCTTACTTCCACACACTGATAGAGGTAAGATCTAGAAGAATGACTGGGATGCTCCATCTAAGGAGTAGTAAAATATTATCACCAACGTCCTTACTCCACACAAGGTAGATGCCCTTCCCAACCCCAACAAAGGTAAAAGGGAGGGTCTCCGGACACTTAAATCCATAAAAGTTTTATTCATAATAATAAAAAACTGGAACCAGCCCAAATGTCCACCAGAAGATTAATAAACTGTGGCATACCATATGAAAATAGTCAGCAATAAAAAAGAACTATATATGCAGAGACTTGAACACTAATATTCATTGCAACACTACTATCAATAGCCAAAAGGTTGAAATAGCCAAAATGCCCCAATAACAGATGAATGGATATACAAAATGTGGTACTTACATATAATAGAATACTACTTGATCTGTAGGAGAAATGTAGTTTGATATATGCTATAATATGGGTGGACCTAGAAGACACTGATGTTTTTGTTAAGTGTTGTTGAGTTGATTCCAACTCATAGTGACCCTGTTCAGGGTTTCTGAGGAACAACTAGTGGATTATATGAGTGAAATAACCACAAAAGGACAAAAAGTTTATGAACACACATATAAAAAGATAAATGATTTAAAATGAAGATTATTGGTGGTAAGCAGGGTGGTGGTGGAGAAATGGGAGAGAAGAGGTTAATGGTGATGGAAAGATCACATTGATTAAAGGTAGGACTGCATAGGCTATTATTGCTGTCAACATGTTGTACATCTGTAAAAAGTTGAACTGGCAAAAGTTGTGTGACAGATACATTTAAAACAATGAGCAAAAAAAGAGAAAGAGTAGCTGCAGAGAGTGATTATATAAAACCAAAAACTTCATGAAATTTGGCTGTTTGATTTGGAAGTTTAGAGTAATGGTTTTATCCAATACCTCAGTTCATTAGCCTATTAAAATGCCTCTCATGCTATCTCCTAGTTTGATGTATAGTACAAAGTCTTAAAGGCTTGTAAGCAGCCATTCAAGATTCAACAGTTGGTCTTTAACTGCATGGAACAACCAAGATAAAGCTGAGTCAGGAATGTGAAGGGGTTTTGAAATGTGTGGTTAATGGTTAATTGCCTCCACGAACTATTGCCTCCGTTGTTATGAGACCAGAGGAACTGGATTGTGCCTGACTCCTATACAGAGCCCTGGTGTGGTGCTGAGGGTTAATGTGTCAAGACTGCAAAGCCATTTGAACGGCAAAGTTGGTGGTTCAAGCTTACCAACTGCTCCTAGGAAACTCTATATAGGATTGCTATGGGTCAGAGTTGACTCGATGGCACTTAACAACTACATGAGCATTATGGAGTTCTGGTGTGGTGCTGTAGGATAAACACTAGACTGCTAACAACAAGGTTGGAGGTTCAAACCCACTAGCCACTCCTCAGAAACTCTATACAGGGTGGTCCCTGTAAGTCAGAACTGACTCAATGGCTCTTAACAACATATATATATATATATATATATATATACACACACACACACACACACACACACAGACATAAGTTTCTATATGTTTGTGTATCTAGAGGCATAGGTGATTACATGTATACGAGGGTGTCAAAAATTGTTGCTGTCAGGGTTCCAATTCATATATGCACGGTTTTATTTCAAACAAAGCAATCACTGGATGGCTTCTCTCAGTAGTACTCATCTTAGTCTTGTTGTGGTGCCTTAAAAACATGTATGTAAGTTTTGTGCTATAGGAGAAAACAATTTTGAGGTCAGGGATAATATAAAATTGTTCTCAAAACTTAAATGTATATTATCCCAAATCACAGAAAATTTGCAACAAGTTTACAGGAAAGTTGCCCTACATAAGTCTGAATGTACTAAGGATTTTAAGAAGACCTCACAGATGAGTCAAGAGCGAGAACATCATCAACCTCGATGAAGAGAAAAACTGTGAATGAAGTCCAGAAACTGGTGGAACGCCACAGAGTTACCACTGATGTGATAGCTAATTAACTTGGAATCTCAGACAATTTTGCATTTTTAACTTGTAGTGAACATCTTGGCCTCAGCGAGCTTTCAACTAGGGGCCAAAAGTGTTGTGGGGATGATATTTCTATCAGTCTTTTAAACAAGATTGACGCTAATGAAGATGGTTTTATGGAATAAATCATAACCAAGGACGAGTCTTGTATTATCAAATTGATCCAGAGAGCAAGGTGCAACGAAAACAATACTGTCTGAGGGAATCTGCTGCACCCATTAAATTCAAGGCACAGAAGACAGGCTCATAAGTGTATGGCGACTGTTTTTTTTTGGTTTTTTGTTGTTGTTGTTCTCAAGAGGCAATCTTGATCGTTTTTCCTAAGGACATATGAATAAGTTTCAAGAAAACTGGATTGGTAAGAATAAGGCCAGGAAATCCATACAGAGCAATTTTTTCATTTACAACAATGCACTTGGTTATCTTCAGAAGGCAACAAGGGTTGTTCTGTGAGAATTTCATTGAGGAACTTCCCCCAACCACCCTACAGTATAGATCCTACCCCTTCAGAAGTTTTTGTTTCCAAGACTCAAAGAACATTTAAAAGGAACACAATTTGAGTCACTCCAGGATACAAAAACTGCTGTTTAGATGCAGTATAATGGAATAATGCAAAATTCTTTGGGAGAAAGGTCAGACAATGGAGATGCCTTCTGAAATGTATAAATGTACATGGAGGATATGTTCAGAAACAATAGCTTCATATTTTGATATTTTTGTTTAATAAAGGTTTCTATGATTTTTATAGCAATACTTTTTCACTTATCCTCATAGAGGACACAGTTACAGATACTTCTCAGACATAGCCAAACACCTTGTGAAATTGGTTTTCTGGGTCTCAAGGCTTGGGATTGTAGTATCATGGTGCAATTCAGTCAACTGGTATAGTATAGTTCACAAAGGTCATATTTTGCATCCTAGTGAGGTGAGTAGTTTCTGAGGTCTTAAAAGCTTGTGAGAGGCCAGCTAAGATACAGTTATTGATCTCTATTCATCAGGAGCAAAAGAGAAATAAGAAAACCAAAGTTTCAGAGAAGAAACTAGTCTACAGGGCTAAGGGTTTTTAAAGTCTATAAAAACCACTGTCTCATCTACCCTAGATCAGAAGAACTGTTCTGAACAAGGCCACAACAGATGGACCTTGATAATGCACCAGTCCAGATTAGGATTCCCCAGAAACTCTTTAAACCTAAACCAAAACCATCCCACAGTCACCTTTTAGCAAAAACCAGATGAGGCAGTCTGCTTCTGTACAGATTTATTCTTGGAAACCTTATGAGACAGTTCAAATTTATAGTAAGAATCAACCTAACAGCAATGCATTTATATATGCTAAAAGGACCATGACATGGGCAGCAAATGCAGTTTGCAATTTAAACACTGTCCGCTCAAATCTACCCAGCCACTCTGCAAAAGGCTTGGCAACCTGCTTCATGAAGGTTGTCGGGTACCTTCAAGTCAATTCCAACTCAGTGAACCCATGTGAATTGCTCTAGAGACTTTCTTGTTGTTGCTGTTGTTAAGTGCTGTCGAGTTGGTTCCGACCCATAGCGACCCTGTACAGGGTTTCCGAGGGTGTAAATCTTTACGGGAGTAGAAAGCCTCATCTTTCTCCCGCAGAGCAGCTGGTAGTTTCAAACCGCTGACCTTAAGGTTCGCAGCCCGATTCGTAACCACTACGCTACCAGAGCTCTTCTTAGAGATAATCATTATGAAAGCATATTGCCAGGTCTTTCTCCCATAGAGCCACTAGATAGGTTTAAACCTCCAACATTTCAGTTAGCAATTACGTTTCACCATTATACCACCAGGGCTCCTTTCCATAAAGATAACTACCAAGAAAACTCTACGGAGCAGTCTACTCTATAGTACATGGGACCAACTCCACAGCAGCTAACAACAGTATTTGCTGATAAATAATAATCTCCAATCAAAAAACAATTATCAGAATAGGATATACTTGTTTCTTTTTATGGAAAGCTAGATAAATGGAAAGATACATGTGTGTGTATATACTCCTAAAATTAGTTTGCAAAAATTATTCAGAAAGGTTGCCAGGAAAGAAAAGACTTGAGGGACAATTAAACAGACATAACAAAACAAAAACAATGTTCTACATCCTACTCTGGTGAGTAGCAACTGGGACCTTAAAAGCTCAAGAGCAGCCATCTAAGGTGTAAACTTTGGTCTCTCCTTCTCTGGAGGAAAAAAAGAGTTATGAAAACTGAAGGTGCTTGGTCCAAATGACTAATGGAGCACATGAACATCGGTCTCTATCTATGTCCCTAAGGCCAGAAAAACTAGATGGAGTACAAATACCATAACCACTGCTCTGAAACGGATCACATTAGAAGATAAAGAGGGAGAAAATGTGGTACAAAATTCAAAATCATAATAAAGACCAGGATTACTGATCAGAGACTAGTAAAACCCCTGAGACTATTAAGAGTTCTTGGTCATCATTTAGATATGAACAGAACTCATCCTCATAGCTCAATTTTCAGTCAAGTTGTAGATAGGCAAATAGATGGGACAACAACACTAGTGAGACACGCATACCATAGAATGGTCAACTATTCAGTGATGTTATATTCAGGGGATTGCAATCACGGAGCTGAAATTAAATGTATGATTTGCTGAATGTAAAACAGATTATCTGCCCTACTCAATTCACAATTAAAAAAAGAAAGAAAGGCACTACATTCTTTTGTATTCTATTTTCAATAACCTCATATGGATGTGAAAGCTGGACAGTGAATAAGGAAGATCGTAGAAGAATTGATGCCTTTGAGTTGCGGTGTTGGAGGAGAATACTAAAAGTGCCATGGACTGCCAAAAGAACCAACAGATCTGTTTTGGAACAAGTGCAGCCAGAGTGCTCCCTGGAGGCCAGGATGGCTAAGCTCCGTCTCTCATACTTTGGACATATTGTCAGGAGGGAACAGTCACTGGAGAAGGATGTCATGCTGGGTAAGATGGAAGGTCAGAGAAAAAGAGGAAGACCTCCAATGAGATGGATCAGCCAGGTGGCATCATTGATGGCATCAAGTGTGGCAGCAGCAGTGAGGTTGGCTCAGGATCGGACATTGTTTCGTTCTGCTGTGCATGGGGTTGCTATGAGTTAGTTCCAACTCGATGGCACCTGACAACAACAACAACATTGTATTGTATATTATATTATTGTTGATAAGTGCCACCAAGCTGGTTCTGACTCATAAGCAACCCTGCACAGGGTTTCCGAGGCTGTGCTTCTTTGAGGAAACAGAAAGCCTCATCTTTCTCCTGCAGAACAGCTGGTAGGCTCCAACTGCCATCTTTGAGCTTCACAGACCAGTGCTTATCCAATAGAGCCACCAGGCTCCCAGTATCTTTTATTACACTATTGGAATTCTTTAAACAATGTACACATATTTTGTTTTTAATATATGAAATGGATGACTCCCAGGAAATTCTTAAATGGTCTTTAAAAAAATCATAAAAAATGTCCCCTTCCTCTGTAAGGGATCTGTTAAGTTCTACTAAGTTGTTCTACCTTACCAGAACAATCAAGCTGACTCTAACTTATTAGAACTCTGTGTTATAAGGTTTCTCAATGACTGGTTTTTGGAAGTAGATTACCAAGTTTTCTTTCCAGGCATCTCTGGGTGAACTTGAACCACCAACCTTTCAGTTAGCAGCATAGAACAAGTATGGAAGCTGAATGATGCCACAAACCACCTGCTCTCCTTCAAGAGGAAAATATAATCTAACCAAGCCTTTAAAAATCCGTCACTAGGAAGGCAAGGCTACTCTGTGTATGGAGGGGGTGGAAATGATCTTTGCTGTTAAGATTTGCTCCCTCTTTTGAGATACTGCATCCATAGGTGAAGGTCAAGCTCATCAGATTGTATCAAATTACTCTTTTCTTTCCTCTTCGTTCTTCTTCTAGTTGAGCTCTGATCATCCAGTCACTGAAGTCAGGTTAAGTGGGTATTATCTGCAGGTGTGGGTGTTCTTATGCATACGCCCTCTCTTCTTATCCGCTGGATGCTTCTCTCTCCACTCGAGTCTCTGTGGCTATGTCACTGACTCTGGGCCCAAGAGTACCGAGGTCTTGCCACACTGCTGGCCAACCAGGTCTCCATACAGGTTCACAGGGGTCTATTGAATGTTATAGGGCTTTGCTCGTAGTTTCATTGCTGTTTTTCCCTCACTTCCCCTTATCGGTGACAAACGTGGTCACCAATCAGAGTGTGTATTCCCATTGAGTCTTAGTCTTGGAAGGGGGTTTGCTCTGAGAGGACCTGACCACTTGCCTTGATGTCTCCTGAGCAAGCAACTTGCTTGTTCTTGTCGGTCTGCTTCTATTGTTTTGTATTTTTCCTGTTGGTCTTTCCTTTAAGAAGTATCTTCTGTTCTTCTAGTCGCTCCAGGTTGGTCTGCCCATCCTTTCAAGTGGAAATTTCCCACCTCTGAAGATTCTGGATGCTGTTCAGGATTCCACCTATAGTCTTATGTAATGCAGAGGCTCCGCAGGAAGCCTCCTTCACTGGGCAAGTTGTAGCCCCATTCTAGAATTTTCCAATCAAATAGAGGCAGAAGACGGACTTACAAGCTTTCTATGGTGGTATTTCTGGCTATTCCTTTCTCTCCATCTCCAATGTCTATTTTATAATGGTATGCAAGGGAAACCAAAACTCAAAAGACAGCCAAACATCCTAACATTATTTCCACCCTTTTCTCCATTCCAACCATATCTCAATCCTTGTATTCCAGAACCCTGTTGTTCAAGGTTGTGCATACGTCATTCTTTACCTCTGTCCCACTTAGCCCATGCAAACCTGCCTATTTGTTCTCCCATCCGCTTTGTTCTTCCATTCCACCCCCTTCTTGTATATTGCCCCCCTCACCAGCACCCAAACTATCCTGTGTCTTTTCCCTGCCCTTCAACTCCCCTCTCCCCATCCCCACATTCCCGCAAACAGCAAAGAATCTAGCCCACCTTTAGTATGGGTTCTTTTTCTTAGTCTTTTACAGTAGTGGTCCTATGCAGTATTTCTCCTTTTGTGACTGACTGAATTCATTCAACATAATGTCCTCAAGGTTCATCCATGTTATGTGGTGGCTTGCAGCTTCCTTGTTATTCTTAAAGGTAGCATAATATTCCATTGTGTGTATGTACTAAAGTTTGTTTATCCATTCTTCAGTTGATGGGAACTTTGGCGGTCTCCATCATTTTGCTATTGTAAATAGTACTGCTATGAACATTGGTGTGTGTATTATGTACTCGTGTTATGGCTCATATTTCTTGTGGGTAAATACCAAGTAGAGGAATTGCTGGGTCTTAAGGTATTTCTATTTCCAACCTTCTGAGGAAGCACTATATTGCTTGCCAGAGAGGTCGGATCATTTTATAGTCCCACTAGCAATGCAGGAGTTGCCCAGTCTCTCCACATCCCTGCCAGCATTTATTGTCCTCTATTTTTTTTTATCTTTGCTGTTATTGCTGTTGTGAGATGATATCTCATTGTTCTTTTGATTTGTATCTCTCTAATGGCTAGTGATGGTGAACATTTCTTCATATGTTTGTTAGCTGCCTGGATCTCCTCTTTGGTGAAATGTCTATTCATGTCCTGTGCCCATTTTTTAATTGGGTTATTTGTCTTTTTCTTGTAGAGGTGTTGTAGTTTCCTATATATTTTAGAAATAAGTCTGTTGTCTGATGTGTCATTGCAAAAGATTTTTTCCCACTTTGTGGGTTCTCATTTTACTCTTCTGGTGAAGTCTTTTGGTGAATTTTTAAAAATTTTTAGTATGTCCCTATTATAATAGTCATCTATTTTGTCTATTTTTGTTTGCGTAGTTTTCAAAATGTTTTGTAATCTGTGTATTCTCTGAATTAGTGCCCTCACATTTGTGATATCTGTGCTCTTGTGAAGCCAATTTGCCTAATGCAATATATTGACTTATTTCTTCACTGCTGCTTCCATGAGTACTGACGGTAGATGTAAGCAAAATGAAGTCTTTGGCAACTTCAATCTTTTTTCCATTTATCATGATGCTAATTATTGGTCCAGTGGTAAGGAATTTTGTTTTTTTAAACTGAGGTGCAATCCATACAAAAGGATATGGTCTTTGATCTTCATCAGTAAGTACTTTAACTCTTCACTTTTCAGCAAGCCAGGTTGTATCATCAGCATATCACAAGCTATTACTGAGTCTTTCTCCAGTCTTGACGCCATGTTCTTCTTCATATAACCTAGCTTCTTGGATTATTTGCTCAGCATACAGCTTCAATACGTATGGTCAAAGAATGCAACCATGGAACAGACCTTTCTCTATTTTCAACCATTCAGTGTTCTCTTTTTCTGTCTGAAAGACTCTTAGACTATGTACAGGTTCCTATGAGCACAACGAAGTGTTCCAGAATACTCATTTTCTGCAATGCTGTCCATCATTTGTCATGATCCACAAAAAGAAAGAGTCTTTGCAAAGTCAATAAAGCACAGGTAAACATCATTCTGATATTTTCTGCTTTCAACCAAGATCTATCTGACTTCAGCAATGATAACCTTCATTCCACATTCTCATCTGAATCCAGCTTGAAGCTCTGACAATTCCTTGTCAATGTACTGTTGCAGACAATTCTGAATTACCAAATTGGCGAAGTTTTACTTGCATGAGATAGTATTGATACTTGTCCTATGATTTGCACATTCTGTTAGGTCACCTCTCCTTGGAATGGGCATAAATATGGATCCTCTCCAATCAGCTGGCCAGGTAGCTGTCTTCTAAACTTCTTGGCTACATCGCTTTGCTGAAACATTTCAATCTGTATCCCATCAATTCCCAGTACCTTGTTGTTTGCCAGTGTACCCTGGACTTCTTCTTCAACACTATAGCTCTGGATGAACATGCTACCTCTTGAAAATGGTTTGGTACAGTGACTCTGTATTCTTTCCATTTTCTTTTGATGATTTCCAAATCATTCAATATTTTGCCCAATGAATCCTTCAGAATTGCAAGTGAAGGCCTGATTTTTTTCCTCAGATTTTTCAGTTCCTTGTTATTGTTAAGTTCTGTCGAGTTGGTTCTAACCCACAGCAACCCTGTATAGGTTTTCCATGGAGCAGTTGTTGAGTTTGAACTGCCTACCTCATGGTTCAAACTGACATTGCAGTCTAGTGCTTATCCTACAGTGTCACACCAGGACTCAGATCCTTGTAGGCATATGGATAATGTCCTATCACCAATGATAGTCTTGCACTTCCAGATAGATTCTGAGATGTTCTTTTTGACATTTAATATCATACCATTCTCTTCAAGATGTCATTCCCGTTGATAAAATTAAATGTTTAATTCAAAATGGCCATTATCAATTCCAGCTCACTAATCTTCAAGCAAGCCATTTCTTTTCAACAACTTTTAATTTCCCTTGATTCACAGTGAGGATTTTAATCAAATCTAGTTAATCCTATAACCAAGCTCTTCTCAGTATATTTCTTTGATTCAAACAAAACCAAAAGCAGAGGACAGTCCACCACTTGTTCATGAAGACAAAATGAATATACTGTTCTCCATTTCCAGAGTAATGGATCTTTCAGCAAAAGACATAATGTGTCATTCTATGGTTCTCAGAACACTCCATGGTACATGGGGAAGAGAAACTGAGAAATGAACAGTGTTTTCATTGCAAAATCAATAAAAAAGCCCAACAACACATACATAGTGTGTACACTGCAGATCAGCTGTGGCTTAGTATTTTCTACAAATCTGGTGTTAAGAGAACCATAAGACAAACCAAGAAAGCATCAGACCCAGTGAACAAGGCTTCCTGCGGAGACTTTGCAATACATAAAACTATAGGTAGAAACCTGAACCACATCCAGATCTCCAGAGATGAGAAATCTCCACTTGAAAGGACGAGCAGACCAGCCTAGAGTGGCTAGAAGAACAAAAGATACTTCTTGAAAGAAAGACCTACAGGAAAAATACAAAACAATACAGGCAGATGGACTGTTACTACAAGAACAAACAAATTGCTTCCCTAGGAAACATCAAGGCAAGTGGTCAGGTCCTCTCAATGCAAACCCCCTTCCAAGACTAAGACTCAATGGAAATACATGCTCTGATTGGTGACCACATGCATCACCGATAGGGGGAAGTGGGGTAAAAGCAGCAATGAAGTGGCAAGCTAAGCCTTACAATGTTCAGTGGGCTTCTGTGGACCCAGCTGGGAACCTGGTTGGCAAGCAGTGTGAGGAGACCTGGGGACTCTTGGGTCCAGAGTCAGTGGCATGGCCACGGAGGACTCAAGTGGAGAATAGAGCTACCGGCTGATGGGAAGAGAGGGCATGTGCACAAGAACGCCCACACTTGCAGATGGTACCCACGTGACCTGGACCGGATGAATGGATAATCAGAGCTCAACCAGGAGAAGAAAGAAGAGGGAAAAAAAAGAGTGAGCTGATACAATCTGATGAACTTAACCTAAACCTACGGATGCAGTGACTCAAAAGAAGGAACAAATCCTTACAGCAAGAAACATTCCCACCCCCTCCACACAAAGCGTAGACAGAGATGGACAACTTGGACATTGGATACCCAAATGGGAGGGAGGACTAAAATGGCAAGAAGTGACTGGCTTACAAGCTTTCAAGAGGGAACCTAGAGCTAGGGGGCATGGAGGAAGGGAGAATCTCCAGTGAGTACTATCCAATCTGTCTAGGCGGAGCTGATGAAATGAAATACAGATGGGTAACTCGTAATACTGTAGTGAATAATGGTTATCAGGACTGATTATGAGGGTTGGAAATGCAAAGGTAGATGTTTTGTAGCAAGGAAGGGAGTGATTAATTCTCCAGTCTAGGAGCGGAGGTGTCTAGGATCATCAACGGAGAAGAACCAAGAGCGGGACCCTACCCAGAGAAGCAGAGATGCCTGAGATAGAGACAGAGACGATGACGTGGAGCGATGAAGCGGCTGGGGACTCTGGATCCAGAGAGGGAGAGGGACTGTGGGCTGAAGACTAGGGAGGGAGGGGAGAGTGTAGGGGGTGGGTTTCTAGGATATACCCTTTGGTCGGTTGATGATTCATGGAGGGGATTGGAACCATGGCAATGAAATGATATACGATGGAAAGAATGTAAAACTAAAGTTCTCTCATGTAAACTATCATATAATTCACAATAAAACATTTAAAAAAAAGAAAAAAAAGCACTAGGTTTGAAGGAATATCTTCTGTCAGTGTTATTTTTTATTAGTTATGATTTGGCTTACTCATCAGGTGAGAGGAAAGGCCCAGTGAAAGGGAAGATTTGAAAAGTTCAAGATATGAAAACACAGAGGACCTCAGAAAAAAATGGGCTCAGACTATGATTAAGTGGCTAAAAGCACCTGTATGACATTTACAGAAACTACAGAGTGCCTTTAATTCTTTCATTCACAAATTTCACATAAAAATCTCTATTTCCAGCTTTTCCTAAGAAATCAGATCACTGGGCGATGCCAAACCAGCACACTTGCATCTAGCATGAATGCTACCCAGCAACAAACCTTTAAATGAGACATGCATGCTAGGCAGTCAAGAGTTTCCTCCAGTACACCTTTCCTCTAACCTCTCTGTCTGAGCTTTTGCACTTTAAAAACTATTTTAAAGCAATCTTAGTAAAAAGACAAAAGAGGACTTGTTGGAATTGATGGTATTGATGGAGAAGTGAGAGAAGATAGATGACACATGCTATAAAGAATGACCCACAGAGAGCATCCGACCTCCAGACACCAAGCTTCCTCTTCAGGGGAGCACTGCACAGTTTTAGCAGCAAGGATAGCTTTCCCAGCCTCAAATAAGCCTGACGGTCTTTTTAAAAAGAGTTAAGTTTTTAGTATATTTTTACATTTAATTGTGCTTCACAAAGAAAACAAATTCTAGAATAGTGACTTTCATTTCATGATGGTCTGCAAAAAATTAATTCTGATGTATTCTCATCTCCATACACAGAATTTAATAAAAGTAGTTAATAAATCTAAATGCAAAACCTAAAACTACAAAACTTCTAGAAGAAAAGTTATGTGACATTGGATTAATCAAAGATTTCATACACATGATACCAAAAGAATGATCCATAAAAGAACAAAATGATAAACTGGGCTTCATTATATTTAAAAATTTATACTCTTTGAATGGAAAGAGAAAAGAAAAAAAATCCAGATAGAATGGGAGAACATATTTATAAATCATATATCAGATAAAGGATTTGTGTCTAAATTAATTAGATCTCTAAAAATTTAGTAATATTAAAATACACAATTCAAGAATTAATACAGTAAAATATGCGAACAGAAACCAAGCAAATGAAAAGCTGTTCAACATTATTAGTCATTAGGAAAATGGACATTAAAGCCACATGAGATGCCACTATACACTAGGATGACTACAATTAAAGACTGACCATCCCAAGTGTTAATAAGGACATGGAGGAACTAGAACTCTCCTGTGCTGCTGCTACAACCACACTGGAAGACATATTGGTAATTTCTAACTTACCATAGAAGCAACCATTCTTTTCAAGAGAAATGAAAAAACGTATTTCTATACAAAGATTGGTAAATGATTATTCAAAACATTGTAAACAATGTTACAAAGTAAACATTGTAAACAAACAAAAATTGTAAACAATCTAATTTGTTTCAATTGACCAATTGTTATATGTATGTACAATGGAACTACTGAAACACAGTATAACGGGTGAATGCCAAAATAATCAGAGGGAAAATAGCCGATCAAAAAAAGAGATTACAATCTATCAAATTCCAGTTAAATAAAATTTTAAATAATACAAACTTGTAGAATAGAAATAAATCTGTAATTTACCTGAAAACTTTTGAAGATGAGTATGCTCACTCTCTGTGACAGTCATATATACATTATATCAAAATCTATCAAAACATTACTCTTCAAATATGCACAGTTACTGTGTCAGTTATATCTTAATAAAGATGTTAAAGAAATGTTAAACTAGGTGAGATATTTTACAAAAGGTGGTGCAATTTAGACATTACAGGATTAAATGAGTAATAGCACAGTGTTGTTATGTTGATATGAGAGAACCTTCTATAGAAGAGATGTTTCATAATGGACCCCAAAGACAGCTACAAGATTGTGAGTACTAGTCTAGGTGGGCATTCTAGTGTAGCACTCTAGGATAAGCACTGGACTGCTAACCATAAGGTCAGCAGTTCAAACTCACCAGCTGCTCCTTGTAAAACCTCCACAGGATTTAACAACCAGTACTACTAAATGGGATACAAAATATGGAAACAAAAGCTAGGCAAGAACACAAAACCCAGTTAGAAGAGAACAAACAGGACAATGTGGCAAAAAGCTAGTGATTTAAAAAGTCTTTGGCTTAACTTAGTCAATCAGAAATCATTTAGAAAACTGCGAACAATACTCTAGGTGGGTAGCACAAACCTGAGAAGAGAAAGCTGGGAGCAGGATAATCAGGTATAAGTTTTTCTCTGGGTACAAAACAGGCTAAGGGTGGTCACTGTGAAAATATAAATTTGAAATGTGAAATATGAAAATGTAAAGCAGAATTTTATAAGTAACAAAATAAGAATTCAGGAAAAGGACACTTCTTGTCCCCTCTACAGTCAGAATAACTATATAGGGTAAGAAGTTGTTCTAAGGGATGAAGATTTGTTCTGCAGTTCCATGAGAGTTAAGACATTTCCTAGAGAAACCACAACCTAAACATTTAGGCTGAGGTGGGTCACCACTGCTGCAGCAGAGCCATGAACCCAGTCCCAATGACTAAAACCCAGAATTAACTAACACAGAGCACAGGTTTCACAGGTGGGAAACTCCACTATGGCAAGACAAGTGATCTTTAACAGATTCTCAAGCCCAAATCAAATCTACTTTCTATTTTAATATTGATTTCTAACAACTAACACTCATGCACCTTACATAGAAAATAAGGCTTAAAAACAAAACAAACAAACAAAAATAATACTCTGTACAAATAAAGATCAAATGATTAATTACTTGTAACCAAAGTGCTAAAGCACTAGACAGAAATCAGAAATTATCTCTAAAACTATTAACATGGTAATCCCCACCCTCCACCCCCCACTAACATGCTAAGACTGACCTTTAGTTCCCAGTAATTAATACAGTTTAATGAACAGATACTCTGGGACAAGTGGCATAAATATTATAGATCCCATAATCACCTAGGGATGAGAAAGAAAATTTGTATGGAACACCAGAAATACCAACATCTACTGAAGACTTCTGTATAGGAGAAAGATGAGCTTTTTCCTCCTGTAAAGATTTACAGCCTCAGAAACTAACTATACAGGGTCACTATGTGTCAAAACCTACTCGACAACACCTAACAAAACAACAAAGCTTTCCGTGCAATTAGAATTAAGCCCTATTGCACTTATCAACTGGGCTAATTTTTATGAACCCACAAATTAATTCAGCCCCCAATCCTAATCCTATAACCACTTTTCTCAAAAGCCACTACATTCTTCAACAGTTACACAAAGTATTTTTGTAGGCCTGCTGCATACCTGTTTGGAAGGTAGGATTTGCTCCAGGGTACATGTTAGGAGAATAGGCAGGAGCTGCTGCGGCATAGCCCATAGGAAAACCAGCTGAAGAAAAAAAAAACAAAAAACAAAAACAAAACACACAAAAAAACACAAACAATCTGATGTAATAGAACAAAGTAGTAACATGATTTTACAATCAGGGTTGTTCCCAAAGTTTTACTTGTTTTTACCTTCATCCAAACCCTACAGAATGACTTAGAAAGCAGCACAACCTAGTTTGTGCTGGAACAGATGTCCTTCCTCAGAATTTCAATGGATCACAATCATAGTTTGTGTTTTAAACCTATGAAAAACTTCAGCAGAAATTAAGCTGCACGCACACTGTCTTGAGTAGCAAAATTGTAAACAAAGTACACATACAAAAGCTGACATCCGACTTAAGACAGTTTTATTGTGCAATCTAATCTATCACATATCTTAATACTTAGAGTATTAACAGGATGCTGTGAGCACTCTTATTTTAACAAGGCATGAAGGTGTACTGTCCAATTGCTTTCATGCCAGAAAACATGAAAAAATCAGGATTCAAATCTAAGTTTGGACTCTAGACTGTTTTTACTGCTACCAAGGAGTAGCAAAAGGTGTTTTAATAATTTAACTCAATTGTTGTTGTTATTAAGTGACGTCAAGTCGGTTCCAACCCATAGTGACCCTGTTTAGGGTTTTCCAAGGAGTGGCTGGTGAGCTTGAACCGCCAACCTTGTGGGTTCAAACTGACTTTGCAGTCCAATGCATTAACCCAAAGTGCCACACCAAGATTCAATAAGTACCCAACATGTTCACTTCTTCTTTTTGTTGTTGTTGTTAGGGTAAAGGAACAGGAAAAAAATTACTGGGGCAGTGGAAAAGTGGCACTGGGAAAGATATCAATAAAGCTATAAAATAAACCTCCAAATAGAACAGAGGAGCAGGATGTGGACAAGAGATAGAATCTATCTCCTTGTCAGGGAGTCAGGAAATAAACAAGGTAAGTGTCCATAATCAAAGGGGTTTATGAAACCTCTGTCCCTATTCAACTACCCAGTGGGAGTTGTTAACCATCAGCTACACATTAACCGCCTCAACCAATTTTCAGCTATCCCAAACATCTTCACAAAAGAATCATTTTGAAATCCTAGACTCCATCATGGACATCATGTGTGTACAGCAAGGGAAAAGGAAAGACAAGGGTGGAGCTATGTAATAGAACAGGCCCTTTTTGAAATCAAAACTATTGCCATTGTAGAAAAAACCTTACCCTATACATACATGTCGGCATCCTGGTGTGGCACTGTGGCTTAATGTGCCAGACTGCAAAGTCATTTGTACTGCAAGGTTGGCAATTCAAGCTTACCAGCTGCTCCTTGGAAACCCTATACAGGGTCACTATGGATTGGAAGGACTGGATGGCACTTCACAACAACAACATGTCAGACTGCAAGTGTGGAGAGATGATGCCACCTTTGGCACATCTCCCCTGCAGTTATTCTTTCTCTAATACACCTATTTTATACTATATGTAAGGACTCCTGGTGTGGTGCTGTACGATCAGCACTGAACTACAAATCACAAGGTAGGCCGTTCAGATCCACCAGCTGCTCCTCAGAAACCTATAAAGGGTTGTTATGAGTCTGAACCAACTCAATGGCACTTAAGAACAACATAACTATATTCCATGACTTCCTTGTCTTCTGTAGCCTGACCTGGTAACAAAGTGCCGTCAAGTCGCTTTCCACTCATAGCACCCTGTGTAGTAGGGTTTCTGAGGAGCAGCTGGTGGGTTTGAACCTCAGACCTTACAATTAGCAGTCCAGTGCTTACCCTCTAGCATCACACCAGAAGTCCGTATGTTCACTTAGAAGCTAGTAACATTTTTCTTTTAAAAAAAAAATACCAACTAGTTGCCCATCAAGTCAACGTGAACTTATGATGACCCCATTTGTGTCGGAGAAGAATTGTGCTCCATGGGGCACAATGTTAAGGCACTATTTAAAACTTCCAACTTCATTTTTAGCTTTTTCATAAACTGATGTTCCAATTCCCAATTACAACATATCAGGATGACCAGTAAAAAGCCCTAGCTATACTATACATTTCATTAACTCTGATCTTTGACTCAGGAGTTCTAATGGCACAAGCACAAAAGAATTGAAAGAAAAAAAAATATATATATATATATATACATATAATCACAATCCACCTATCTAAAGAAACTCTCAAGCAATACAATTTTTATTAATACAAAGGAAGTATTTCATAATCTGTAATAAGACCAAACCACTAAAAGTTTATAACATGAACACACTAGAAACATTAAAGAAACATTTCAAAGAAACCTTGCCAACATGTATCCACCAGCAACAGGAGCCTTAAGTCACATATTTAAGAATACCTGTGAGAATTGTTATAATTTGACAAACTTGACCTATACTTATGGATGCAGTAGCTCAAAATACCAACTGAGAGGAAAGGAGTCTTCACATCAAGGATCAAACCTATCCCCTCTGTACACAGGGTAACTTAGACATTGGCTCCCTAAATGGGGGGAGGGAGGCTATAAAGGCACGAAGTGGCTGGCTTACAAGTTTTCAAGAGGAAGTTTAGTTTCAGAGTGTGTGGGGGAAGGTAGAATCCCCACTGAATATTCTTCATCTTGTCAAGACGAGTCTCCTGAAAGGAGATGGGAATAAGATTCTTATGATTCAATAGTAACTGTTATCATGACCAATTGTGACTGTCACAATTGTAAAGGTAGAAGTTTTATAACATAAAGGGTGGAGTAATTAACTTTCCAGGAACAAAGGACCCTAGGTCCATCAAGGGAGAAGAATTTGTGCATGTGTTACCCTATTCAGAGAAGCAGCGCCACCAGCAATGGAGGCAAAGATGGGGAAATAGAGCAGCTGAAGACTCTAGACTCATGGAAAAAGAAAGGCTGTGTGCTGGCAGCCAGGGGACAGACTTACAGAATGTGCCCTTTTGGTTGTCTAAATGATTATATATTTCTGTGTACATAAAAAAAAAAACAAAAAAAAAAACACATTCCTTTCATATTTTCTTTGAGTTTTGGCAACAAAAAGAAGCTTGAAGTGGCAAAATCAGGGCTGTAAGGTGGATGCAGTAAGATCTCGCAATGAAATCCTTGCTACTACCAAAGAATGAAAAGCACTATCATGATGGGAAAAAATTCCTCTGTGCCACTTTCCTGGCCTTATTCTCAGTAGTGCATTTTTTTCCCCTTAAAACTTCTTCATAATAAACCCCTATGATCATCCTGTGTCTAATAACTCTATCAATATGAACCTTTTGAGATCCCCAAATAACAACTGTCATAACTTTCTAAGTTGACCTCTGTGTCTTGAATTTAACTGGCCCAGCATATCCCTCTTGGAAACCATTGTTTTGATTCTTTTTGAAGGCACCTTAAAGAGACTAAGGCAAGTGTATTACTAAGAAAACTTGTCTGCAGCCCCCCACTGATTTCAGAGGCATGTTTAAACACATTTTGTTTATATGAACTGGAACCCTAATAGAAATACGTTTTGACTTACACTCAACTAAACTTTTTAAAAAGAGAACTCCCCCTCCCTGAACCGCGCCCCCCCCCCCCCAAAAAAAGTAATGAACACAGAGAACTGCAAACTACAACTAATATCAGACTGGTAAAAATCTACAAGTCTGACAACACACCATTGGCAAGGTTGTTGGGAAAAAGCATTCTCATACACTTTTGGTAGGAATACAGAATAACACAATCCCTATGGAAAAGAACTAAGTAATATCTTAAAATCTGATATGTGTTTACTCTGTCACCCAATAACCCCACCTCTAAGAATCTACCCCAAGATAACTTCCATAAATAGAGTCAACATAAGGCTATTCACTGCAGCATTATTTGAATGGTAAAATACTTCAACAACCCAAGCCTGGTTCAAATGAACTATGGAAACCTCCTAGAATGGAGCATCTTGTAAGTGTTATGTAAAAATGAACAAGGCAAACCTCTGTGAACTGATTAAGAAGTGACTCATAGAATACTTTACGTTGCCAAAGCAAAGTATACAACATCACTGCATTTCCTTCCAGAAGGAAACTGATGTTAGGTTGTCTCCTGTAGAAGTGCCTTCCAGATCCATTTCCACCTAAGGCAGGCCTCCTCTAACTAGCCATACTATTCCCAGAGTTCCCAATGGCAGTAGTGCACCCTAGTCTGAGGCACTCTCTACCCTATTCAGCTTTCTTCTCTCCTTACCTTTTAAACTAATTCTGCTCTTGAAATTTTGCACTACTAAACCCATTATCTCAATGTCTGCTGCCTTTTGTGCTTGGGTGCACTTGTTGACTCTGGGCCTGGACAAGAGGCTGAGATTGCAATCTCTTTCTGAGCAGAAGCGACAAAGAAACAAGGGTTTTGATCTTGCAGGCATGTAGTAATGAAACTTAAGGAAATCCCAAAGCTACCTTAGCACAAGATTAAAAACTAAAATCAGTGAAATGTGAATGAAGCTTTCCACACTCCATTGATGCTGAAGAGACAAAGCTTAGATTTTGGAATTCACTAATAGGAGTCCTGGTGTGGTGCAGTGGGCTAATGAACCAGACTGCAAAGCTGTTTGAACTGCAAAGTCAGTGGTTCAAGCACACCAGCTGTTCTTGGAAACCCTATACAGGGTCGCTATAGGTTGGAATCGACTCAGTGGCACTTAACAACAACAACAACAAAGTAGGAATGGGGAATCTTTTTTTTGCCAAATTTTTTACATCATTTGCAGGCCATACAGAATTATCAACTTTAATATTAGCCTGCTATATATTTGGTCAAACATTTCGGCTTTCTACTCCCGTAAAAGATTTACACCCTCGGAAACCCTGTATGGGTCGGAACCGACTCGATGGCAATTAACAACAACAACAACAACAACAATGTAATGGCTGAGGAGCTCTGGTAGTGAGTGGTTACAATTTGGGCTGCTAATCTCACTGTCTGAAACTACCAGCAGTTCCACAGGAAAAAGATGAGGCTTTCTGCTCCCATAAAGATGTACAGCCTCGGAAACCCTATGCAGGGTCACTATGAGTCGGAACCAACTTCACAGCACATCACCACCATCACCACCAAGGTGTGGTGCCATGGGTTAATACACTGGCTGCAAAGTTGGTCTGAACCCCAAGTTCACCAGCTGTTCCTTGGAAACCTTATACAGGGCTGTTATAAGTTGGAACCGACCCAATGGCATTTAACACTAACAATGGGATGGCTGGAACTCTGGTTGCCTTGGCAGAGCCAGATCAAATGATTTCATGGGTCTTATGTGTGGCGCTGTGGATAAAGCACTGAACTGTAAAGCTGGTTTGAACCACAGGGTCTGTGGTTCAAACTCACCAGCCACTTCTTGGAAACCCTATACTGCTATGAGTAAGAACTACCACTCGTCTGTCAGTTTGTCATACTGTGGTGGCTTGTTGAGTCGCTGTGATTCTGGAAGCTATGCCATGGGTATTTTAAATACCAGCAGGTTCACCCATGGTGGACAAATTTCAGATGAGCTTCCAAAATAAGACTGACTAGGAAGAAGGAGAGACGAACTACTTCTGAATATTTAGTCAACGAAAACCTTTTGATTAGCAGAGAAACACTGTCAGATATTTGTTGTTGTTGTTGTTAAGTGCCATCGAGTCGGGTCCGACCCATAGTGACCCTGTACAGGGTTTCCGAGGGTGTAAATCTTTACGGGAGTAGAAAGCCTCATCTTTCTCCCGCGGAGCGGCTGGTAGTTTCGAACCGCTGACCTTAAGGTTCGCAGCCCGATTCGTAACCACTACGCTACCAGAGCTTGAAAATGTGCTGCTCATATTGGAAGGCACTCAAAATGCGACTGGGGAAGAACTGCCTCCTCAAAGTAGAGGTGACCATGATGATATGAGATGATATGAATGGAATAAAGCCCGTGGGAGTACAACCTATGGTACCTACATTTGCTCATGGAGCAAAACTCAAAATGAAGAGAAACAGCTGTAAACATCCATTAATAATCAGAACATGGATGTAAGAAGCATGAATCTAGGAAAATTGGAAACTGTCAAAAATAAAATGTATAAACATCAATATCCTAGGCATTAGTGAGCTGAAATGGACTGGCAATGGCCAATCTGAATCTGAAAATCACATGGTTTAATATGCTGGGAATGACAAATTGAAGAGGAATGTGTTGCACTCATCATCAAAAAGAACACATCAAGATCTATTATGAGGTACAATGCTGTCTGTGATAGGATAATATCCATGTGCCTACAGGCAAGACCAGTTAATACTACTGTTATTCAAATTTACACACCAACCACTAAAGCCAGTGAGGATGAAATAGAAGAATTCTACCTACTTCTTCAATCTGAAATTGATCAAACATGCAATCAAGATATATTGATAATCACTGGCAATTGGAATGCAAAGGTTGGAAACAAAGAGGAAGTATCAGTAGTTGGAAAATATGGCCTTGGTGATAGAAATGATGCTGGAGATCTCATGACAGAATTCTGCAAAACCAATGATGTGTTCTTTTCAAATACCTTTTTTAAATATCATTAAGAGACAACTATACACATGGACCTCACCAGACGGAATACACAGAAATCAAATTCACTACATCTGTAGAAAAAGAACTTGGAAAAGCTCCATATCATCTGCCAAAACAAGGATGGCCAGATTGTGGAACAGACTTCAGTCTGAATTTTCTCATATGCAAATTCTGACTGAAGCTTAAGAAAATGAAAACAAGTCCACGAGAGACAAAATATGTCCGTGAATATATCCCACCTGAATTTAGAGATCATCTGAAGGACAGATTTGATACATTAGACCCTAAAGACCGAAGACCAGATGAGTTGTGGGATGACAACAAGAACATCTGAAAGAAAGCAAAAAGTCATTAAGAAGACAAGAACGAAGGAAAAGATCAAAATGGATGTCAAAAGAGACTCTGAATCTTGCTCTCCAGCGTAGATATTCTAAAGCAAATGAAAGAAATGAGGAAGTACAAGAGCTAAACAGAAAATTCCAAAGGTCAGCTTGAGAAGACAAGGTCAAATATTACAACAAAATGTGCAAAGATCTGGAGTTAGAAAGCCAAAAGGGAAGAACACACTCAGCATTACTCAACCTGAGGGAACTGAAGAAAAAATTCAAGCCTTGACTTTCATTATTGAAGGATTCTCTGGGTAAATTATTGGATGATGCAGAAAACATCAAAAGAAGATGAAAGGAATACACAGAATCACTGTATCAAAAGGAAATGGAGCATTCACATCCCCTCCACACACAGAGTGGACAGAGATGGGCAACTTGGACATTGGATACTCAAATGGGGAGGGGGGGAATACAAAGGCAAGAAGTGACTGGCTTACAAGCCTTCAAGAGGGAACCTAATGCTAGGGAGCATGGAAGAAGGCAGAATCTCCAGTAGGTACTATTCAATCTGTCTGGGCGGAGCTGATGGAAGGAAATACAGATGGGTAACTTGTGATACTGTAGTGAATAACGCTTATCAGGACAGATTGTGAGGGTTGGAAATGCAAAGGTAGACTTTTGTAACAGGACAGATTGTGAGAGTTGGAAATGCAAAGGTAGACGTTTTGTAACAAGGAAGGGAGTGATTAATTCTCCAGGCTAGGAGCGGAGGTCTCTGGAACCATCAACGGAGAAGAGTTGAGAGCGGGACCCTACCCAGAGAAACAGAGATGCCTGAGATAGAGACAGAGACGACAACATGGAGTGATGAAGCGGCTGGGGACTTTGGACCCAGAGAGGAAAAGGGGAAAGGGACTGTGGGCCGAAAACTGTGGGGGGAGATATACCCTTTGGTTGATTGATGATGCATGGAGGGGATTGAAACCATGGCAATGAGATGATATATGATGGAATGAATGTAAGACTAAGGTTCTCACATGTAAACTATCATATAATTCACAATAAAACATTAAAAAAAAAAGGAAATGGTCAATGTTCAACCATTCAAGAGGCAGCATATGTTCAAGGGCCAATGATCCTGAAGGAAGAAGTCCAAAGTGCATTGAAGGAATTGGCAAAGAACAGGGCACAGGAAATAGATGAATACAAATTGAAATCTTTCAACATAGTGAGGCGGCAATCTTCTATGCCATGAAATTTGGAAGACAACTATCTGGCCAAATGATTGAAAGAGATCCATATTTGTGCCCATTCCAAAGAGAGGTGACCTAACAGAATGCGGAAATCATTGGACAGTATCTTTAATATGTTAAGCGAGTAAAGTTTTACTGAAGCTGCAACCATACTTTGACAGAGAACTTTCAGAAGTTCAAGCAGGAATCAGAAGAGGACGTGGAATGAGGGAGATCATTGCTGGCATCAGATGGCTCTTGGCTGAAAGCACCAGAAAGATGTTCACCTCTACTTTACTGATTACACAAAGGCCTTCGATTGTGTGGATCATGACAAGCTATGGAAAACATTGCAAAGTATGAGTATTCCAGAACACTCATGAAGAACCTGTACATAGACCAAGAGGCAGTTGTTTGAACAGAACATGGGAACACTGAATGTTTTAAAATTAGGAAAGGTGTGCGACAGGGTAGTATTCTTTCACCACACTTATTCAACCTGTATACTGAGCAAATAATCTGAGAAGCTGGGTTATATGAAGAAAAGCGTACCATCAGGATTGAAGGAAGACTCATTAACAAACAGCGATATGCAGAAGATACAACCTTACTTGCAGAAAGTGAAGAGAACTTAAAATACTTACTTATGAATATCAAAGAGTGCATGGATTGCATCTCAATAAAAAGAAAACAAAAATTCTCACCACTGAACCAATAAGCAACATTCTTATCAACGGAGAAAAGATTGAAATTGTCAAAGACTTCATTTTTCTTGGATCAACCATCAAAACTCATGGAAGCAGCAGTCAAGGAATCAAAACAATGTATTGCACTAGGCAAATCTGCTGCACAAGACCTTTTTAAAGTGTTGAAGAGCAAAGATGTCAGCTTGAAGACTAAGGTGCACCTGACCTAAACCATGGTATTTTCAATAACTTCAAATGCACTGAAAGTTGGACAGTAAATAAGGAAGATTGTAGAAGAATTGATGCACTTGAGTTATGGTGTTGGAGGAGAATATTGAAAGTGCCATGGGCTGCCAAAAGAACAAACAGATTTGTGTTGGAAGAAGTGCAGCCAGAGTGTTCCTTAGAAGGCCAGAATGGCCAGACTTTAATCTCTCTTACTTTGGACATATTGTCAGGAGGGACCAGTCACTGGAGAGGGATATCCTGTTTGATTAAGGTGGAATTGAGAGAAGAAGAGGAAGACTCCCAGCGAGATGAATTGGCAAAGTGGCAGCATCAGTGGGCTCAAGCATGGTAACAATTGTGAGGTTAGTCCAGGGCCAGACAGTGTTTTGTTCTGTTGTGCATAGGGTCACGCACTATGAGTCAGTACCGACTTGAGGGCATGTAATAACAATAACAACAACATGAGTCAGAACTGACTTGATGGCACTCAACAACTACAGCACCCCTGCATTAGAGGGAGGGTTCCTGGTTTAGCACTGTGGGCTAATGCATCAGACTGCAAAGTTGTTTGAACTGCAAAGTCAGTGGTTCAAGCTCACCAGCTGCTCCTTGGAAACCCTACACAAGGTCGCTATGGGTCATAAGCGACTTGACAGCACTGAACAACAAGAAGCCAAGATAATGGATGCCATGCATACCAGAATAAGGGCAAAACATGCTCAGCTCCTGATTACATTAAGATTAATAATCACTCTATTTTGTTTAGCACAGACAGACAGCAACTGGACCACCTACAATTTTTAATACAATGAGTATGATATTCAATTAAAAACAAAAGGATGACAGAACAGATGACCACATGATTGAAAAAAAAAAAGAAAAGCCAAAATGACAATAGAAACAGACCCATGCATAATTCAGAGTCAGCAAACAGTCTAAAAAATAACTGTGAGTTGTGTGTTAGTGAAAACAGAAGATGAAGAACATAGATGGAAAAAACTCAAAGAGCTGAAGTCAGCATTAGTGAAACAACAGCTGATCTCTAAAAACTACACTGAAGCCTATAGAGAGAAAAACTTAGACAGGGAATACAAAAAAGGTATTAAGATATGTGGAACAGAGTAAAATGGTCTAATATGCTTGTAAATCAATTCTAGAAGACAAGAAGGAATGAAACAGAAAAAGTACTTGAAACGCTATCACTATTCAACACAGAGGTAAAGAAGTCCTGTGAATGCTAACTAACCAAGATAAATTCAAAAAAATTACATCTAGTCACATTATAATAAAACAAAGCTATTTCAAAAGCAGCAGAGGATATGGAAGGAGATATATCACACTTAAAGAATCAAAAATCATTCTGACATAAACAACAACCAGAAGACCAGTTATAATTATACTTTTAAACTGCTAGAGCCCTGGTAGTATAACAGGTTATGCATGGGCTGCTAATCTCAAGGTCAGCAGTTCGAATCCACCAGCCACTCCATAGTCAAAGATGAGGTTTTCTACTCCCATAAAGATGTACACGAGACGAGTGGCGGCGCTTCCCTGACCCAACAGCACAGGTGCAGGGCTCCGGTAGTGGGTGGAAAGTGTCCCACAGGGGGCGCCCCACCTGGTAGACAGACGGCCCTTGGGCAAACATAAGACTTTAGCCCCCAACATTGAGGACCTGCTTTTTTAAAGTGTCAAGCTGCTGGGGAGTTTTGCGCGTTTTGGACCTGGGCTCAGCTCCCTCTCTGGGACAGCACCCCGCGCCACTGCAGAGCTTAGAACAAAGGGCCTGAGCAGACTGGTTCGGAGGGCGGGCACACCCGGAGAGCCGGCGGGGCCACAGGGACTGGCACAGTCCTTAGTGAGGGGTGTGGGGCCTCATTGCCACGGGAGGCATTGCCTATGTGGATATAGAGAGGCCAGGGTGCCCACGGAACAGGGAGACAGAGAGAGGCATTTTTTGATGACCTCAGACAGAGACGCCATCAGCCGCCATCTACTGATCCCGCCCTCTACTCCCTCTGCCTAGGCTAGCCCTCTGCCCAAACTCCGAGGCTCAGGCCCGGCAATCGAGGCATAAGCGGAGACACGTTACAAGGCAATCCTGCTGTGGCTCTGCAGGTTAAGGGGCCAAACTGCAGAGCCTTTTGAATGGCAAGGTCGTTGGTTCGCGCCCACCAACGGCTCCTTAGAAACTCTATAAAGAGCAAAATTTTTTTTTTCTTTTTTTATATTTTCTCTTTCATTTTGTGTGTGTGACTAGAGATTGCCTTATTTAATCAGTTCTTTTTTCTGGTGCTGAATCCTTTCTCCTTTTTTTTTTCCTTTTTTGTCCTTTATTTTTTGCTGTTGTTGTTTTTTGTCTTGCTTCATTATTATCTCATTATTGCTTTTGTTTTTGACTTTGCTTGTGATTTTGTTTTCTACCAGACTGGTGTTGCTTGGCAGTCACATAGCCTCCCTTCTGCTATCAGAAAACTCCGTTTTTGCCTTTGATTTTGATTTTGGCTTTGTTTTCTCCCCGACTGGAGTTGTTTGGCTGCCACATAGAAGAGTTAAAAGGGAAGACCACATCCTGATCACATCCTCCTGGAGGCAATCAGAAAACATTAAAAATTACCAAAATACATACTTAATTATTGTTGTTGTTGTTAAGTGCCGTCGAGTCGGTTCCGACCCATAGCGACCCTGTACAGGTTAATTATTAGGGCCACAGACAAACATTAAACATGCCCAAGAAGCAAAAGCAGATGTCCATATCGCCACATGTCCAAAAAAAAGATAAAATATCTGAGACAAATGAACCAGAAGTAGACCTTCTCTCCATGCTGGAAGGAGGGCAGGCCTAGGAAATACCTGAGAAAGAACTCAGAAAAATGATTATGAAATGTTTCAAAACACTTTACAATGGAGTTGAGAAAAATAAGAAAGAAGCCAGAAAAGCACTACAGGAATAATCACACACGATAGATACAGCAGTGGTAACAATCCAAAACATACAGAAAGAGATCCAAACAATCAACAACAAAATGGCAGAAATAGAAAACTCCCTGAAAGCGCAGAGGAGTAGAATAGATGAGATGGAAGGAAGAATCAGTGAGCTGGAAGACAAGTCTCTCAATACCACTAAGATAGAAGAACAAACACACACAAAAAAGGTAAAAAATTCAGAGGAAGGTCTAAGATTCATCTTGGACAACATGAAGAGGAATAACCTAAGAATTATTGGCATTCCAGAACAAAATGAGTCACACAAGTCCACAGAGGAAATAGTCGAAGAACTACTACAAGAAAATTACTCTAACATCCTCAAGGGCGAAAAGATAGGCATCCAAGAAGCCCAACAAAGTCCAGGAAGGGTGGACCCTGAAAGAAAAACACCAAGACATATCATAGTCAAGCTCTCCAAAGACAAGGAGACGCTCCTGAAAGCAGCAAGAGAAAATAGAGGGGTCACATACAAAGGCAAACAAGTCAGACTAAGCTCAGACCTCTCAGCAGGAACCATGCAAGCGAGAAGGCAATGGGGAGACATATATAAAACCCTGCAAGAAAACCATTGCCAAACAAGAATCCTTTATACAGCAAAGCTATCAATCAAATATGAGTAGTAATCAAAACACTCCAGGATAAAGAGAAGCTATGGGACTTCACCAAAGCCAACCCTGCACTACAAAATATCCTAAAGGGAGTTCTGTGGACCGAGAACCAACAAGAACAGACAACAAGCAGAGATTGACATACATGGCAGCACCTCCCTGAATTAAGTCAACAGAAAGAAGAAATGTTAACAAAACAAAACCATAAGAACAAACTATAGACTCTGGGGGGGCAGTCTATGACCAAAACAAGTACAATACAAAAGAAGGTGAACAGAGATCCAGACAATGAGAAGGTAAGGTAGATTACAGGATAAAAGAGACTGCACTAAATGGACAGAGATTTCAATGGACCATAAGGCAACATCAAAGAAACTTAACACTTCACAGAATACCAAGAGAATGAGAATCCAAGAAGAAAATGAAAACTATAAGGAAACGCCCAAGAGCACACAAATCATGAATTCAACAGAGAAAGACAAACAGAACAAAG
>NW_006408947.1:307596-312946 GCF_000296735.1 Chrysochloris asiatica | reverse complement strand
CCAGAGAGGGAGAGCGACTGTGTGCTGAAGACCTGGGGGCACGGGGGAAGGATTGCATGGAGGGGATTGTAACCATGGCAATGAGATACGATATATGATAGAATGAAAGTAAAACTAATGTTCTCCCATGTATACTATCACATAATTCACAATAAATCATTTAAGAAAAAAAAAAAAGATGTACACCTTTGCGGATAGGGTGGGTATGATTCAGAAATGGCTCAATAGCATACAACAACAAGAGATATAGTCTTCAAATCTCTGGAATCTGTGTGTGTGGCCATAGTCAGGAAAGGGTCTCTGAAAAGACAAATTAGTTAAGGATCTTGAGATGAGACCATCCTGTATTCCTATATCCAAGTACTGGTGTACAAGAGATACACAGGAGACAAAACAAGAGAAAACGATGTGATCAAGGAAGCAAAGACTGGTGTGGCACAAACAGAAATGCATACAGTCACCAAAAACAAAACAGACATAAAAGGATTCTCTCTTACAGCCTTGAGAAAGAATGTGGCCCTGGCAAAACTGTAACTTTAGATATCTGACCTCCAGAGCCATAAAAAAAAAAAAAAAAAAAAAAATTCCGTTCTTTTCAGTCACCAAATTTATGGTAATGTATTATAGTAGCTCCCTGAAAACAAAATAAAGACATTTTCACAAACAAAAACAAAATTCACTATCAGTAGAACTAGAGTAGATACATTAAATGTTTCTTCAGGAAAAAGGAAAATGTTACCAACAGAAACACAGAAATACAGGAAGCCATGAAGTGCACCAAAATAGCAAATGTGCAAACCATATAAATTAATGCTGACTAACAAAGTAGAAGCAGTAATGTCTTAAGTCATGGTAATAATAATACAATAGAAGGGAACAGGATAAAAATATGATCTTTTTGGTGGTAGTCTTGGTTGTGTAATATTGAATCAGTTCAGACTCATAGTGACCTGTACAGGGTTTCCAAGGCTATAAATCTTTATGAAAACAGAAAGCCTCATCTTTCTCCTGCAAAGCAGTTGGTATATTAGAACTGCTGACCTTGAAGTTAGCACCCAAGCTTGTAATTCATTACACTACAGGAATTCTTTGTAATCTTTACAGTAACCATTAAAAGAATTGTTTTAATTAAGATTAAAATAATTTCATTAACACAAAGAAAATTTTTTAAAAGATATCTGATTACGAATCGGGCTGCGAACCTTAAGGTCAGCGGTTCGAAACTACCAGCCGCTCCGCAGGAGAAAGATGAGGCTTTCTACTCCCGTAAAGATTTACACCCTCGGAAACCCTATACAGGGTCGCTATGGGTCGGAACCGACTCGACGGCACTTAACAACAACAACAACAACAAACTGATTAGAAAACAATAGTAAGATAAATATCAATTTATCAATAATTATATTATTTCAATTATAAGACTAAGTGTTGCTGGAAAGGATTTCCATCAAATTTTCAATCAAATGTAAATAAAAAGGGACAGTTATCTCAATGTGCTCGCAAATGGATTAAAAAAGCCATATAAAAGCACTTTCCATCCTTGTAATATCAGTTTGTGGTATTGATGTTATGTTACAATGGTTAGGTGCCATTGAGTCGGTTTCAACTCATAGCAACCCTATGCACAACAGAAGAAAACAATGCCCAGTCCTGCGCATCCTCACAATTGTGACTACATTATTGTTGCCACTGTACCAATCCATTTCACTGGGGATTTCAAAATATTAGCACATAATTTCCTATTAGTAATAACTCATCCTTAAAAGTTTCAAGAATGCTTTCTGTTTTCAGTATTGAACACTTAATGATAAATAATTTTATAAATGTCAGGAAAAATGAACACACCAAAATAAAAAATACAGGCATGAAGAATTAACAGATGAAGAATTAATACAATAAGGAGAAACTACACAATAAAACGTAAAATTTCAATTGCTTCAAAGCTACAAAAATTTCTTTTGAATGTAATTTCAAGGTTATTGCAGCTATCTGCTGTCAAGTTGCCTTACGACTCCTGGCAACAGCATCTCTTAAGAGATTAGAATTATTCCACAGGGTTTTCTTGGCTGCAATCTTGGAGTCCTGGTGTGGTACTATATAGGATAAGGACTGGACTGCTAACCTCAAAGTCGACAGTTCAAACCCACCACCCACTCCCTGGGAACCCTATACAGGGTCACTATAAGTGGGAACTAACTCAACTGCACTTAATAAAAACAATCTTCACAGAAGTAGATTGCTAGAGCTTTCTTCCATGGAGCCTATATTGTTGTTGTTGTGTGCCGTGGAGTCGGTTCTGACTCATAGAGACCCTGTACAGGGTTTCCGAGGCTCTAAATCTTTACGGGAGCAGAATGCCTAATCTTTCTCCCACAGAGCAGCTGGTAGTTTCGAACTGCTGACCCTGAGGTCAGCAGCCCGGTGGGTTTTAACCACTAACCTTTTAGTTAGCAGCCAACTGCAAACTGTTGTACCATCCAAGCCAGAGCCAACTACATTAAAGTCGATTCCAACTCGCAGGACCCCTATAGGACAGAGGAGAACTGTCCCACAGGGTGGGCATCCAGGGCAGTGTAGTTTTATAGAAGCAGATACTATATCTCACCTTTTTCCCTCAAAGCAGCTAATAGGTTCAAATCAAATACCTTTACTGATAAGCAGTCAAGTGCTTTAAATATTGTACAACCCAGGTTCAGATAATTTTAAGACTAAAAGCAAAACAGGAAATGAAAAAGATGTTTTCTTTAGTTCTATTGTATAGGCATTAGCAAACTATGGCCCCCAGGTCAAATCCACCCCACCACTTGCTTTCATAAAATTTTACTGGAACATGGCCACATGAGTCAGACCAACTGTTTTTGTCTACAAAGGTTGAGTGGAGTAGCCACAACACAGAATAAACCAAAAAGCCCAAAATATTGATTATGTGGCCCTTTATGAAAGTATTCCAACCCCTGCTTTTGACCAACCAAAGAGGAAGAACACAATTTATATATCTCAGTTCCCTCACAGACTTACACAGAAATGCTAGCATAGTGGTTACAAGTCGGGCTGCTAACCTCACGGTCAGCAGTTTGAAATGACCAGCTGTTCCACAGGAGAAAGATGAGATTTTCTGTTCCCGTAAAGATTTACAGCCTCAGAAACCCTGTGCAGGATACTATGCATCAGAATTGACACCATAACACTACCACCACCATTACCCATTCCCATCACTTGTCTCTCAGTTTGTCCTACTATGGTGGCTTGTGTGTTCCTGTGATTCTCGAAACTATGAAACGGGTATTGTAAATACCAGCAGGGTCACCCATGGTAGACAAGTTTCATCTGAGCTTCCAGATGAAGACAGAGTAGGAAGAAGGAAAGACAGATTACTTCCAAATATTTAGTCACTGATAACCTTATGAATAGCAGTGAAACACTGTCAGATATAGTGCCTTGTTAATAGAAACTATGCTGGAGATTGCATGACAGAATTTTGCAAGACCAATGACTAGATCTTTGAAAATACTTTTTTTAAACAACTTAAAAGATGACATGGACCTCACCAGATGAAATATACAAGAATCAAATTGACTCTATTTGTGGAAAGAGACAGTGGTAAATCTGTCATTAGCCAAAACAAGGCCAGGGGCAGACTGTTGAACAGATCAACAATTGCTCATATACAAATTCAGGCTGATGCTGAGAAAATTAAAACAAGTCCACAAGAGCTAAAATATGGCATTGAATATATCCCATCTGAATTTAGAGATCATCTGAAGAACAGATTTAATGCATCAGACACTAAAGACTGAAGACCAGAAGAGTTGGGGATGACACCAAGAACATCATACAGAAAGACAGTAAAAGGTCATTAAGAAAACAATAAAGAAGGAAAAGACCAAACTGGGTGTCAGGAGACACTCTGAAACTTGCTCTCCAGCATAGGTGTGCTACAGCAAGACGTACAAAGGCTGAAAAGAAAATTTCAAAGGGCAGTTTGAGAAGACTAAGCCAAATATTATAACGGGATATACAAAGACCTGGAGCTAGAAAACCAAAAGGGAAGAAGATGCTCAGCATTTCTTAAGCTGAGGGACCAGGGGAAAAAATTCAAGACTTGATATGCGGTGGTGTGACATTATTGGTTAATGCGCTGGACTGCAAAGTCGGTTTGAATCACAAGGTCAGCAGTTGAAGCTCACCTGCTGCTTCTCAGAACCCCTATACAGGGTCACTATGGGTATGAACCCAACTCTACAGCATTTAAGAACAACAACAATGGGCAAAATACTAAATGATGCAGAAAGCAGCAAAAGAAGATGAAAGGAATATACAGAGTCACTGTACTGAAAATAAATGGCTGGCATTCAACCATTTCCAGAGGTAGCATATGATCAAGAGCAAATGACCCTAGCACAGGGCAGGAATAAGACACAGGATAGTGTGGGTGATAGGGAGGGGGCAATATACAAGTAGGGAGGGGGAATGGAAGAACAAAGCAGATGGGAGAACAATTAGACAGATCTCAAGGGGCTAAGTGAAACTGAGGTAAATAATGATATATGCACAACTTGAGAACAACAGAGTTCTGGGGTACAGAGATCGAGCCATGGTTGGAATGTGGAAAAGGGGAGAATAATATTAAGATGCTTGCTGTCTTTTGAATCTTGGTTTTCCTTGCATTATATTATAAAATAGACACTGGAAGGGGAGAGAAAGGAATAATGAAAAGCATCACCATAGAAAGCTTGTAAGTCCGTCTTCTGCCTATAACTGATTGGAATACCTAAAACTGGAATACCTAAAAAGGCTTCCTGCGGAGCCTCTGCAATACATAAGACTATAGGTGGAAGCCTGAACCACATCCAGATCTCCAAAGAAGGGAAATTCCCACTTGAAAGGACAAGCATATCAACCTGGAGTGGCTAGAAGAAAATAAGATACTTCTTGAAAGAAGTACCTACAGGAAAAATACAAAACAACATAGGCAGACTGACTGTTACTACAAAAACAAGCAAGTTGCTTGCCCAGGAAAAATCAAGGCAAGTGGTTGGGTCCCCTCAGTGCAAACCCTCTTCCAAGACTAAGACTCAATGGGAATACACGCTGTGATTGGTGACCACGCTCATCACCGATAAGGAGAAGTGATGGAAAAACAGCAATGAAGTGGCGAACTAAGCTCTACAACGTTCAAAACACTTCTGGGAACACAGGTGAAGACCTGGTTGGCCATCAGTGTGGCAAGACCTGGGGACTCTTGGGCCCAGAGTCAGTGACATAGCCACAGAGGACCAGAGTGGAGAGTGAAGCATCCAGCTGATAAGAAGAGAGGTCATATGCACCACAACACCCACACTTGCAGATA
>NW_006408947.1:306139-307496 GCF_000296735.1 Chrysochloris asiatica | reverse complement strand
AAGTATTCTGATAACAATTTGATGAACTTGACCTACACCTATGGAAGCAGTAGCTCAAAAGAAGGAATAAATCCTTACAGCAAGAATCATTCCCACGATCCAAGAGTAAATAGATAAAGGCTTACAAAACAGACTAAATGCTTTAGAGAAAGGAAGATCGCTCAAGATAAATAAGATTCAATATATCCAGTTTACACTCGCAGCTAAGGTTGTTCACGATATAAGTAGATTTGCGCTATCTTTCAGTAATCCAGAACTTCATTGGAACTTAATTCAACAGCATTTAAGGAGGCTGGGGAATAATATCCACTTGTCTGTGTATATTCATCAGCTACATGCGCAAATTTCTGATATAAGTAAATCTCAAGTTGAGCATTGAGTGGCAACCAATTTGCTACCCCTGCTAGAGATTAAGATCCCCTAAGAACTTGACTGAACCTCAGCGTAGTGACCCTGCTTGGTCACCTTAAAGCAGGTGATGGTCTGGCAACGTCTTGAGTATGGGGTCCCCAGCCGGTCTCCTCCCTCCCTGCCTTCTTCGGATGGCGGCTGTTTATGCTGGACGTATGGCCAGAGACGGGTAAGGATCACGCGGAACCTCAGCAACCTAAGACAGAGCCATTGCCATGCTGCAATGAGTTTCAATGACAGGTAAGACAGAGGAATTCACACTGACCACCTAAGACAGGCAGCGTCCCCTAAACAAATAATAAATAAGGGGGAAACAGATGTAGACCGTGCAGACCCGGCCAGGAGTTCAAGGCCCTGTGGGCCCAAGCGTTGCAGACCGTCCAAACCATAGGCTCTGAGGATCCGACTTTAGCCACCTAGCAGACATAGCAAACTGTCCCACATCTGATTATTCAGTTATGCTTGTTAGTAATCGTATACATGAGCCCTGGATATCCACAGATAAATGTAAAAACCTTCCCTAAAAGCCGAGACTGTAAATTCCAAAAATGCAAAGTTTTTCGCCCCCAAAAAAGGAGAAAAACCAAAGAGGATAGAGAGAAACACTGCTGACTGATGATGTGTGGAGGGGATTGTAATCAATGTAATGAAACAAGACATATGAATGGTTGAATGTGAAACTGATGATGTGCCCTGTAAACTTTCACTCAATCCACAATAAAAACCTTAAAAAAGAATATTCTCACCCCCTCCACACACAGAGTAAACAGGGACGGGCAACTTGGACATTGGCTACCCAAAATGGGGGGTGGGGGGCTACAAAGGCAAGAAATGACTGGTTTCAAGCTTTCAAGAGGGAACCTAGATCCAGAGGGCCTGGAGGAAGGTAGAATCTCCAGTGAGTAGTATTCAATCTGACTAGGCGGGGCTGATGCAATGAAATGCA
>NW_006408947.1:266970-305289 GCF_000296735.1 Chrysochloris asiatica | reverse complement strand
ATGAGGCTTTCTACTCCCGTAAGGATTTACACCCTCGGAAACCCTGTACAGGGTCGCTATGGGTCGGAACCGACTCGACGGCACTTAACAACAACAACACAACAACCTAGACCAAGAGGCAGTTGTTTAAACTGAACAACAGAACACCGAATGATTTAAATTTAGGAAAGGTGTGCACCAAGGTTGTATTCTTTCACCATACTTACTCAGTCTGTATGCTGAGCAAATAACCTGAGAAGCTGGACTACATGAAAAAGAATGCAGCATCAGAATTAGACAAAGATCCATTACTAACCTTTGATATGCAGATGACACAACTTACTTGCTGAAAGCCAAGACAACTTGAAGTACTTACTGAAGATAAAAATTACAGGCTTAAATACAGATTACATTTCAACATAAAATAAAAACCCTCACAACAGGACCAATAGACAACATTATGAAAAACAAAGAAAAGATATTAAGTTTTCAATGATTTCATTTTACCTAGAATCACAATCAAGACTCATAGAACCAGTAATTAAGAAATCAAATGAGGCACTGCATTGGGCAAACATACTGCAAAAGACCTCTTTAGCAAAGATGTCACTTTCAAAGCTAAGGTCATGCCTGATCCAAACTATGGTATTTTCAACTGTCTCATATGCATGTGGAAAGCCAGACAAGGAAAGAGGTAGACCAAAAAAGAACTGATGTCTCTGAATTATGATTTTGGTTAAGAGTATTAAGAAAACCATGGACTGCCAGAACAACAAAAACACATCTCGGAATAAGTACAGCCAGAATGTAACTTAGAAGCAAGGATGGTGAGACTGTCTCAAATGCTCTGTCTCAGGAAGAACTGTCCCAGGAGGGACCAGTCCCTGGAGGACACCATGCTTGTTAAAGTCATGGGCTGAAACATAACCATGATTATAAGAATGGTGCAGAAGGGGCAACATTTCATTCTGTTGTACATAGTATTACTATGAGTAGAAACCAACTCAACAGCACCTAACAAGGATGTTATTGTTATTAAATGCTATCAGTCAGTTCCAACTCCTAGCGACCCTGTATCAGGTCTTTGAGGCTTTAAATCTGCATGGGAGCAGAAGCCTCATCTCTCTCCCATAGAGCAGCTGGTAGGCTCAAACCATTAATCTTGTGGTTCACAGTCCAGTGGGTTATCGTCTGGAACCACCGTGTTCCAAGAATTTCAAGTGGATATTATCATTAAACTATTATTCACCACCTGGAAAGTTCTGTCCTTTTTCCTTCATTTTCTCTATTTGATCCTTCAGTCTATTTGATCCTTCTGGAGCTCTTAACTCCCTCAACCTTCTCATTCTAGTATCTGTATTTTCTAACCAGCTTATTTTACTCATTTTCTAAATGTGGCATTCTAGTTTCCTCTTTGTTGTTGCTGTAAGTACCATCAAGTTGTTTCTGACTCTTAACAACCCTGTATAGGGTTTCCAAGGAGTAGCTTTGTTGATGTAATACCATGAATTTACTTGATATGGTTTTTCTATGTAATGTTTTGTTATTGCTGTCATTAGGTCCTGCTAAATTGGTTCATCATAGTGACCTTTTGCACAACAGAATGGAATATTCCCTGGTCCTCACAATCTTTTGTTAACCTTGAGCCTACTGCTATTGCCACTGTGCTAATCCATCTCAGTGGGAGTCTTCCTCTTTTTTTGCTAACCCTTCACTTTGCCTAGCATGATGTCCTTCTCCAGGGACTTGTCCCTACTGAAAACGCATCCCAAATATGAGAGATGAAGTCTCACAATCCTGGATTTTAAGGAGTATTCTGGCTGCACTTCCTCCAACACAAATTAATTTGTTCTTCTAGTAGTCCATAGTACGTTTAATATTCTTCTCCAACACCATAACTCAAATGCATCAATTCTCATATAGTCTTCTTATTCATTATCCAACTTTCACATGCATACAAGGGTATTGAAAATACCATGGTTTGGGTCAGGCACACATTGGTCCTCAAACTGATACCTTTGCTCTTGAAGACACTAAAAAGGTCTTGTGCAGCAAGATTTGCCTAATGCAATATGTTGTCTGATTTGGTGACTGCTGATTCCATGAGTGTTGATGGTGGATCCAAGAAAAACAAAGTCTTTGATAACTTCAATCTTTTCTCTATTTATCCAGTTGTGAGGATTTTTGTATTCTTTACACTGAGGTGCAACCATACTGAATTGAAGGCTGTGGTCTGTGATCTTCATCAGGTAGTATTTTAACTTCTCTTTGCTTTCAGCAAGCAAGATTGTTTCATCTGCATATTGAAGGTTATTAATGACTCCTTCTTCAATCCTGGTGCCACATTCATCATCATATAATCCAGCTTCTCAGATTACTTGTTCAGCATACAGAAAGAATAAGTATGGTAAAAGAAAACAACTGTGATGCACACCTTTTCTGATTTTAAGCCACTGTCTCCTTGTTCTGTTTGAATGACTGCCTCTTAGTCTATGTACAAGCTCTTCATGAGCACAATTCAGTGCTCCAGAATACTCATTCTCAGCAATGTTGTCCACAGCTTGTCATGCTCCACACAGTTGCAAGTCTTCGCATAGTCAAGAAAGCAGAGGTAAACATCTGGTGTGACACTGTGCTGAACCGCAAGGTCGGTTTGAACTGAAAGGTTGGAGATTCAAACGCGCCAGCCACCCCTTGGAAAATCTATTCAGGGTTCACTATAAGTCAGAACTCGACAGCACATAACAACAACAACAAGTATCTTTCTGGTATTCTCTGCTTTTAGCCAAGATCCATCTGACATCAGCAATGATAGCCCTCATTCTATGTCCTCACCTGAGTCCAGCTTGAATTTCTGGCAGTTCCCTATCAATATACTGTTGCAGATACTTTTGAATTATCTTTAGCAAAATTTTACTCACATGTGAAATTAATGTCATTGTCCAATGATTTCTGCATTCTCTTGGGTCACCTCTTTTTGAGATAGGCACAAATTTGGATCTCTTCTAATCAGTTGGTCTCGTAGCTGTCTTCCAAATTTCTGTGCATTGAGTGGTTCCAATGCTTCATCAGTTTATTGAAAAATTTCAATTTATATTAATTCCCCATGTCTTTTTCTTTGCCAATATCTTCAGTACACCTTGGACTTTTTCATTCACTACCATTCACTCTTGATCATATGCTATTTCTTGAAATGATTAAAGAATATCCATTTCTTTTTGGTACAGTGACTTCCATCTTCTTTTCATGCTTCCTGCATCATTAACTATTTTACCCATAGAATCCTTCAAAATTGCAAACTGAGGCTTGAATTTTTTCTTCAGGTCCCTCAGCTTGAGAAATGTTGAGCATCTTCTTTCTTCCTTTTTGGTTTTCTAACTCCAGGCCTTTGCACATTTCATTGTAGTACTTCACTCTGTCTTCTTGAGGTGCGCTTTGAAATTTTCTTTTCAACTCTTTTACTTCATTTCTTCCATTTGCTTTAGCATCTCTATGCTAGAGAGCAAATTTCAGAGTCTCCTCTAACACCCATTTTGGTCTTTTCCTTATTTCCTGCTTTCTTAATGATCTTTAGTTTTCTTCTTGTATGATGTTCTTGATGTCCTCACAACTATTTTGGTCTTGCAATTATCACTGGCTTTAGTGGTTATTAGTGTCTTAATTCATCAAATCTATTGTTGAGATGATTTCTAAATTCAGGTCAAATATGTAACAGGTCCAATTTTGGCTTTCCTGGACCTGTTTAAATTTTCTTGAGCTTTAGCCGGGACTTCCATATAAGCAATTAATGTGTTACAGTCTGCCTCTGGCCTTGTTTTGACTGATGATATGGAGCTTTTCCATCTTATCTTCCCAAAGATATAGTCAATTTGATTTCTAAGTATGCCATCTGATGAGGCACACATATATCCTTTATGCTGTTTAAAAAGGTATTTGCAATGAAGACTGTTCTTTCAAAATTCTATCATGCGATCTCTAGCATCATTTTTATCACCAAGGCCATATTTTCCAACTACTGATTCTTTCTCTTTGTTTCTAAGTTTTACATTCCGATCACCAGTAATTAGCAATACATTTTGATTACATGTTTGATCAATTTCAGATTGAAGAAGTTGGTAGAATTCAATTTCATCATTACTGGCTTTAGTTGTATTAACTGGTCTTCCTTCTTCTTGTTTTTGCTGTTAAGTTCCATTGAGTTGGTTCCAACTCATAGCAACCTTTTATAGTTTCAAAGGATGGGCTGGTGAGTTTGAACTGCTAACTGTGTAAATCAAACTGACCTTGAAGTCAAACTCTTATCCTATCGCGCCACTGGTTTATAAATAGTATCGTACCACAGAGAGCATTATATTTCAAGATAGACCTTGAAATGTTCATTTTGATGAGATATGTGATGCCATTACTCTTCATTTTGTCATTCCCAGCAGAAATTATCAGATTCAAGATGGTCAATGCCCATCCATTTCAGCTCACTAATGCCCAGATCTTTGTGTGTCCCATTTCATTTTGACCACTTCCAATTTTCCTAGATACATACTTTGTACAGTCCATGTTTCAATTATTAATGGATGTTTACAACTGTTTCTCCTCATTTTGAGCTGTGCTCCATTAGAAAATCAAGGTCCCCAAAGCTTTGCCCCATTCAAGTCATCACTGTCAACTGTAGTTTGAGGAGGCAGCCCAGTCATATTTTAGATGCCTTACAAGCTGAGGGGTTCATCTTCCGGCAGTATATCTGGCAATATTCTGGTGCTATTCACCATGTTTCAGTATTTCTAGTGCTATATAGACAGTGTTCCTCTGCTAGCCCTAAAGTTTTCATCTCTCATACTTTGAATATATTGTCAGGAGGGACCAGTCGCTGGAGAAGGATATGTTTGGTAAGGTGGTGGGTCAGAGAAAAAGAGGAAGACCCCCAATGAGATGAATTGGCCAAGTGGCAGCAATGATGGACTCAAGCGTGGCACCAGTAGTGAAGTTGGCCCAGGATCGAGCAGTGTTTCGTTCTGTTGTGCATAAGGTTGTTATGAGTCGGTACTGACTCGATGGCACCTAACAACAAGCATACAGTAATAGTATGCCTCTCATTCTTTCTAGTCTGCCTGGAAGCTCAAATGAAACCTGTTCACTATGGACGTACCCTGCTACTATTTAAAATACCAGTGGCATAGCTTCCAGCATCACAGCAACACAAAAGCCACCACAGTACGACAAACTTTCAGATAAGTACTGGACTTCTTAACTCCCACTAATTGATTTGGGTGATATTGTTGTTTAGTATCTTCATGTCAGACCCATCTCACAACGACCCTGTATAAGGTTTCCAAGGAGCAGCTGGTGGATTTGAACTGCTGGTCATTGCAGCTCAAATTGATTTGTGGTACAGTGCTCATCTTATAGCTGTGGCAGGACCATTCAAATAGGATGTAAAGAATTCTAACACTGGCATTGGTTTTGCCATCCTGGTAGAATAAAAGGAGAAATCTTAGAAGCAGAGACAGATGATTCAAGGACCATCAAGAAACAAGATCCATGAGCAGAGCTTGAAAGCCCTACATGGAAAATGAACAGCAGAAGTGACTCAAAGAAGACACAGAGCAGCTGCAGGCTTCCTGGCCCATGGATCAAATAAAGCTGAATAACTATATTTAGGAGCTGCCTTGCTGAATGCGCCCTTTGGCCATTTACAGACTAGCGAAAGGAGCTATGTAAAACTTGCCACAGGAAGGAGAGACCAAGGGCCCACATGGCTGTAAGACCAAAGACAAGAGTGAGGTGTGCCTGTAGTACAGTAGAAAAGAGGCATTCCTGATTGATAATCACTGCATCCTAAGCTGTTTCTGATCCTGCATTGTACCCTGTTCATGTCACTCATAAACCCGATAATCATTGAGTACTGTCTCTCCATTCTGTGTGTCCACTGCAATAGATCATTGAACCCAACAAAGAAATAAGTATGCAAAGCGGAGGCAGCGACTCAGGGCTACAAGTCGCAGAGCAGCATATCTGAAGGGAGAGGTGTGACCGATTTTTCATCTTTCACTTTTCATTTTCCACGTATCTCTCCTCTTCACCCTGATAGCGCCCTCACTGCACAGCTCAGACACATTAAGGTGGGTGGGAGCACACCCCCAAAAGAGTCCAGCATTACACCTACAGTTTTCCAAGGGCATAGAGAAGAAATCCACAGGCTACTTCTTATGACATTTTGACCCTGGGAACGAGTCCCATAGTTAAGCTAGGCAGGACCCTTTGAACAGCAAAGGCCAGTGAAGAGTGTCAATCACAATTTTATTTTTGTTTTTGATTGGTTGTTTCTGTCTCTACTTTTATATTGTTTCTGTCATTGGTCCTTTTAGCCTTACTATTCTCCCAGGGCTGGGACCTTTCTCCCCCTACCTAACCCAAGAAGAGACAGCAACTGTGCCCATATAGCCAAGCTACAAGCATATCCTGTAGTACCTCACCATCTGGACAAGAGCCAAAAACAGCTGCTAGACATTACACATGAAAAAGGAAGCCTATTTCCAGATCATATCCACCAAGAGATGCTCAGCAAGCTTAACAAAAAGCAAGATACATCCATTTAAGCATTAAAAACTCACATAACTTTGAAAATGTCCAAGAAAACACAATTAAAGATATCAACACTTATCCCAAAACATAAAAAAGTAACTGAGAAAAATGAACTGGAAGGAGACACAGACATTCCAGCAGAAGAGCAAGCTCTGGATCTGCCTGAGAAGGAATAATAATATGGAAACAAATTCAAAAATGCTCCGAAAAGGGGTGGAGGAAAATAAGGAAGAAGTCAGGAAAGTGCTACAGGAGCAAACAAACAAGATAGATACAGCATTGGAAACAATCCAAAACCTGCAAAAAGAAGTCCAGATGATTAATAATAAAATATCAAAAATGGACAATACACTGAAAGGTCAAAGAGCACAATGGAAAAGATGGAAGCAAGAACCAGTGAGCTGGAAGACAAATCTCTCAATAATGCTAAGATAGGAGAGCAAGCAGAAAAAGGATTAAAAAATCTGAAGAGAGTTTAAGATTCATGCTGGATAACATGAAGAGTAATAATTTAAGAATTACTGGCATTCCAGAACAGGAAGAATTACAGAAGTCCACAAAAGAGATAGTTGAAGAGATTCTGGAAGAAATTTTTCCTAAAATCTTGAAGGATGAGAAGATAAACATTCAAGAAGCTGAAAGAACCCCAGGAAAGATAGACCCCCAAAAGAAAATCACCGACTCGTATCATAATCAAGCTCTCCAAAATCAAAAGACAAGAAGAGAATCCTAAAAGCAGACAGGGAAAAAAGAAGTGTTACCTACAAAGGCAAGCCAGATTAAGTTCTGATTTCTCAGCAGAAACCATGTAGGCAAGAAGGCAGTGGGGAGACATATATAAAACTCTAAAAGAAAAAAAACTGCCAACCAAGAATCGTCTATCGAGCACAATTGTCAATCAAATATGATGGTGCAATCAAAATATTCCAGGATACACAGAAGCTAAGAGATTTTGTTAAAGCCAATCCAGCATTTAAAAACATCCTAAAGGAGGTTCTTTGGAATAAAAACCAGCAAGAACAGACAACAACCAGAGATTGACAGACAAGAGTTCCACCTGAAATCAGTCAGTGGATAGCAGAATTCAAAACGGAACAAAATTACAGCAATGAATTCAGAGGACCTGTGAGGCCAACTAAACATAAAAATATTAACAATATCAAAGAAGGGAAAAATATAGGAACAGAGATCCAGGTGCTGAGGAGATCGAGTAGATGGCAGGATACAATGGACTGTCTTAAATGCAGGGAAAGCTAACAGACTATAGGGTAACCACAAAGTAAATTAATACTTCACATCTTACCATGAAAATGAAGATCTAAGCAGAACAAGGAAACATTAAAACTAAGAAGAAATCGACAAGAAATAGCACAAAAAACATGAATGCAACACAAAAAGGTCTGCAGAACAAAGGAACAGCTCCACAAAAAATTAACATAATGACAGCAATTAATCCATACCTATAATTACACTGAATGTCAATGGATTCAATGCACCAATGAAGAGACAGAGAGTGGCTGAACGGATAAGAAAATAAGACCCTTTAATATGCTGCCTACAAAAGACACACCTTACACACAAAGACAAAAACAGACTAAAAGTTAAAAGATGGTAAAAATATATCAAGCTAAAAGTAATAAAAGACAAGCAGGAGTGGCAATACTAATCTCTGATAAAATAAAATTTAAGGCAAAAAACACCATAAGAGATAAAGAAGGACACTATCTCATGATTAAAGTGTCAATTGAGCAAGACGAGATAACCATAATTAACACCTACGCTACAAATGAAAGAGCACCAAGATATATAAGGCAAACCCTACTAGAATTGAAGAAAGAAATAGATAAATCTACAGTTATAGTGGGGGATTTTAATACGCCACTTTCCAAAAGGTATTGTTGTTGTTAAGTGCTGTCAAGTCAGTTCTGACCCATAGCGACCCTAAACAGGATTTCCGAGGCTGTAAATCTTTATGGGAGCAGAAGGTCTCCTCTTTCTCCCACAAAGCAGCTGGTAGTTTCAAACTGCTGACCTTTCAGTTCGCAGCGCAATTTGTAACCACTACGCTACCAGAGCTCCTTCCATAAGCGATAGAACAACCTAAAAGAAACTCGACAAAGTTACAGAGGAACTAAACAGCACAATAAACCAACTTGACCTAACAGACCTGTACAGAGCATTCAACCCAACAACAGGACAATATATTTCCTTTCCAGTGCACATGGAACATTCTCCAGAATTGACCATGTGTTAGGTTACAAAGCAAGCATCCATAAATTTATAAACATCAAAATACTAGAAAGCATCTTTTCAGAACACAATGCCATAAAATTAGAAATCAACATTAAGACCAAGGAAATAAAGTTTAATATATAGAGGCTGAATAACATACTGGTGAAGAGAAACTGGATAATAGAAGAAATTAAATGTGAATTCAGAAAGTTCCTATAAACAAACTACAACGAAAACACAACATACCAAAATCTTTGGAACACAGCGAAAGCGGTGATAAGAGGACAATTTATTGTGATAGATGCACACTTGCTAAAAGAAGAAAGAATCAAAATTAACACATTAACACAACATCTCCAGCAACTAGAAACAGACCAACAGAGGGAACCTACAGTCACCAAGAGATATAAAGATGGTTCAACATTAGGAAAACAATCAACGTAATCCATCATGTAAACAAGAAAAAGAGGAAAAAACCACAAGATCATATCAATTGATGCAGAAAAGGCATCTGACAAAATCCAACATCCGCTCCTGATAAAAACACTCAACAAAATAGGAATTGAAGGGAAATAACTCAACATAATCAAGAGCATATATACAAAACCAACAACCTACATTACTCTCAATGGAGAGAAAGCGAAAGTCTTCCATCTGTGAACAGGAACCAGACAAGAATGCCCTTTGTCACCACTCCTATTCAATATTGTGCTCAATGTCTTAGCCAGAACTATACGGCAAGATAGGGAAATCAAGGGCATCCAAATTGGCAAAGAGGAAGTAAAACTCTCTACTTGCAGATGGTATGATTCTATATATAGAAAACCCCAAAGACTCAGTTAAAAGGCTACTACTAGACTTCACTGGAGGATTCAGCAAAGTAAGAGAGTATAAGATCAACATACAAACATCAGTTGGATTCCTCTATACCAATAACAACAGTGCTGAAAAGGATATTAGAAAAACAATACCATTTAAAATAGCTACCCAAAGCATGAAATATCTAGGAATAAATGTAACCAGAGAAACAAAAGACTTATACAAAGAAAACTACACAACACTACTACAAGAAACCAAAAGAGACCAACAAAACTGGGAAAATATACCATGCTCCTGGATAGGAAGACTTAACATTGTGAAAATGTCAATACTGCCCAAAGCAATTTACACACATAATGCAATCCCAATCCAGATTCTTCAAAGAGATGGAAAAAACAATTACAAACTTTATATGGAAAGGAAAGAGACCAAGGATAAACAAAGCACTGCTAAAGAAGAACAGGGTGGGAAGCCTCTCACTCCCTGATTTCAAAATTCACTACATGGCTACAGTGGTCAAAACAACCTGGTACTGGTATAATGAAAGATACATTGATCAATGGAACAGAACTGAGAATCCAGAAATTAACACATCCACATACAGCCAACTGATTTTTGACAAAGTACCTAAGTATATTGCATGGGGAGGAGATGGTCTCTTCTACAGATGGTGCTGGCAGAATTGGAAAGCAATATGCCAAAGACTGAAACAAGACCTTTACCTCATGTCTTATACAAAAACCAACTCAGCATGGATAAAAAACCTAAATGTGATCGCAGAATTACAAAGGTCAGCAATGAAAAAATAGGGAAAAATGTGAGAGCTCTAATACAGGGCATACACAGACTACCAAACATTTTGAAACTTACATAAACAAAAACAGACAAAATAGATCAATGGGACATACTAAAAATTTTAAATTTGTCTGCATCAAAAGACTTCATCAAAAGATTAAACAGGGAGCCCACAGAATAGGAAAAAATCTTTTGCAACGACACATCAGACAAGAGACTAATTTCCAAAATATATAGGAAACTACAACACCTCTACAAGAAAAGGAAAAATAACCCAATTAAAAAATGGGCACAGGACATGAATACACTTCACCAAGGAGGAGATCTGGGCAGCCAACAAACACATGAAGAAATTTTCACAATCACTAGCCATTGGAGAGATGCAAATCGAAACAACAATGAGATACCATCTCACACCAGTAATAATAGGAAAGATCAAAAAAGCAGATGACAATGAGTGTTGGTGAGGATGTGGAGAGACTCTGGGACCATACTGCATTGTTGGTGGGAGTGCAAAATGGTCCAACCACGCTGGAAAACAAAATGGAGCTTCATCAGATGTTTGGAAATAGAGATATCTTATGATCAAGCAATTCCTCTACTCGGTATTTATCCACAAGAAATACGAGCCATAACAAGAGTGGATATATGCACACCATTGTTCATAGCTGCACTATTTACAAGAGGAAAAAGATGGAGACCATCTACGTGCCCATCAATGGAAGAATGGATAAACTTTGGTACATATACACAATGGAATATTATGCTACCCTGAAGAATAACAAGGAAGCAGCAAGCCACCGCATAACATGGATGAACCTTGAGGACATTATGCTGAGTGAAATCAGTCAGTCGCAAAAGGAGAAATACAGCATAGAGACATTATTGTAAAAGATTAAGAAAAAGCACCCACACTGAAAGGGGGGAAAAACAAATTTATCTTTTTTCTTTTAATTTTTATTTTTTTGTTGGTTACCTGGGTGTATGGGGTGGGGTGTGGGTTAGGGACAGGAAGGTGGAGCACAGGGTAGGGAACAGTCACAGTATAGTGTAACACAGGGTATGGAATAGACACAGGATAGTTTGGTGCTGGGGAGAGCAATACACTAGAAGGGAAAGCAAAAATAAGTCAGATGGGAGAATAGCTAGGCTGGTTCACATGGGCTAAATGGGACAGAGGTAAATAACGATCTAAGCACAAACGTGGAACAACAGGGTTCTTGGATACAAAGATTGAGACATGGTTTGAATGGATAAAAGTGGGGAAATGATGTTAAGATGCTTGGCTGTCTGTTGAATCTTGGTTTCCCTTGCCCACTATTGTAAAGTAGACACTTGAAGGGGAGAGAAAGGAATAGCCAGAAACATCACCAGAGAAAGCTTGTAAGTCCGTCTTCAGCCTCTAACTGTTTGGAATAACTAAAATGGGGCTAGAACTTGCCCAGTGAAGGAGGCTCCCTGCAGAGCCTTTGCATTGCATAAGACCATAGGTAGAATCCTGATTATCATCCAGAATCTTCCGAGATGGGACATTCCCACGTGAAAGGATAAGCAGACCAGTCTGAAGCAGCTAGAACAACAGAAGATATTTCTTAAAAGAAAGACCAGCAGAAAAAAAAACCAAAAACCCAGTAACAGCAGTCCAACTGACTACTACAAGAACAAGCAAGTTGTTCCCCAGGGAGCCATCTGGCAAGTGGTCAGGTCCCCTCAAGGCAAACCCCCTTCCAAGACTGAAACTCAAATGGAATACACCAGCAGGCATATGGTCCTGCTGATGGCCACGCTGATCACCAATAAGGGGAAGTGGGGGAAAAACAGCAACGAAGCTGTGAACTAAGTCCGACCACATTCAATAGAACCCTGTTAACCTGGATTGAGACCAGGTTAACCAAGAATATGATGAGACCTGGGGACTCCTGGGTCCAGGGGCAGGGTCATGCCCCAGAGGACTAGAACGGAGTGTGAAGCATCCAGCTGATATAAAGTGAGGGGGGATGCACAAGAACACCCACACTTGCAGATAGTACCCATTTGACCTGGCATCCATGGCTGAATGATCAGAACACGACTAGAAGAAAGAAGAGGGGAAAAAAAAAAGAGTAACCCACTATAAGTGGATCATCTTGACCTAAACTTACAGATGCAGTATGACAAAGGAGCGGACAAATCTCTACAGTGAGGATCATTCCCACCCCCATGGTACACAGGGTTGACAGGGATGGGGAATTGAGACATTGGCTATGCAAAATGGGGGTACTACAAAGGCAAGAAGTGACTGGCTTACAAGCTTTCAATAGAGAACCTAGCTCCAGAGGATACAAAGAAAGGTAGAATTTCCACTGAGTTATTTCCAACCTGTCTGGATGGAGTTGATAAAAGGTTAGGGGGAAAGGACTCCTATGGTTCAATAGGAAATGATTGCTATCAGGTCTGACACTGAGTGTTGGAAAGGTAAATGTAAACGTTTGGTAACAAAAGGAGGGGAGCGGCTGATTTTGTAGTCCAGGAGCAGAGATCCCTGGATACATCAAGGGAGAAAAGCCAAGTACAAGACCATGTCCGGAGAGGCAGTGACACTAGGGATGGAGGCAGAAATGAGAGCAGCTGGGGACTCTGGACTCGGAGGGAGAGAGGTTGTGTACTGGCCGGGAGCGCAGGAGTATGAGGTGTACCCTTTGGGTGGTTTGATGATGCATGCAGGGGATTGTGATCATTGCAATGAATCAAAGTACAATAGGATGAATGTAAAGATAATGTTCACCCATATAAACTAGCATATAATATACAATAAAAACTTAAAAAAAAAAAAAAAAAGGTCTTGAAGAATGGGGGGGAGGGGAGTGTAGGAGGCAGGTTTATAGGGTATAGCCTTTGGTCGGTTGATGATGCATGGAGGGGATTGGAACCATGGCAATGAGACGATAAATACGATGGAATGAATGTAAAATTAAAGTTCTCTCATGTAAAATATCATATAATTCACAATAAAACATGAAAAAAAAAAAGTATGGATGCTGTGGTTGGTGTCAGGATAGAGTAAAGAAGGTTGTAGGGTTAAAAGCATGCCTGACCTGAGCTTCACAAGAATCAGCCTTGGGCTGATTTTGATTATCCTCCCACCTTGGGCCAGTGTATGAATACTTTTTGCCTACCTACTCACTAAAAACATAGCTCTCTGAAGGTATCAGATTTTGAGGGTCCCAAGCCAACTCCCTGCCTTACATGGACCTTGGGACTCATTTCATGTACTCCATGTGGATTATTATAACTCACTAACAGTAAATGAGAGTGTTGGTGGCTCTAAAGAATAAGTACTAAGCTATGGAACTATGAACCACAAGGTCAAGGGTTTGAGCCCACCAGCCACTCCACAGCAGAAAAGATGAGGCTTTCTGTTCCCATGAAGATTTACAGCCTCAGAAACCCTATCAGAGTTGATGACACTTAACAACAACAGCAGCAATAGCAAATGTTCCCAAGGCAGGGACAACATTAGATGTCCAAAGGCACAGGTAATTCTCCCACTTCTTATTTGTTCACAGATATTTCTCTTACTTTCCAGAAAGCTTAGTTTTTTAAAACATGTTTATTTTATTACACAATCTATAGTTTCTATGACAATTTGGTTTTAGGTAATATCATTCACTTTATTATCAAAACCCATAACCTGTAACATAAAAATTAAGAATTTCTATTTGTTCAAAGTCGCCAATTATGGCAACCAATTGTTACTTCTGACTAACCAGCTCATATGCCCCTAATTTTCATTTCATTCCCTCCCTCACAGCTCAAGTTTGAGTTAGTTGACTCCACTAAAAGTGGAGGATGTAGGTTATGCCTAAGTTAATCAGAAGAATCCCCTGGTCATAGGTCTGGCTCAGAAATGGGCAAAAAAATGAAGATGATTCCAGCCAGAAAGAATCCCACAACTCTGGTATAATTAGGGAACAAGAATTCACACTTGGCTTTTTTATTGGACAGAGACAGAAAGGCTCATAGTCCAAAGGAGCTGCTAATCACCATGCAGAGACTACAGTGGGGAATATTGTGCTCAACACTGAGCCAGTAGTTAAGGAAATGAAGCTGAGGCCAGGAGAAGACACATCCTAGTCAAAAATGATGTAAGCTTTGACCAAAGCCAGCTCTCTCTCTTAATTTTTTAATTCCACTTTTGATGCCACTTGGAGCCAGGTTTTTCAACGGAAAGCATTCTGAGTGACATGGAAATTTATTAAGCGTTCCAACGTTCAAGCATGAAAACAAATGATATTTCCTTACCTGGATAACCAATTCCTTTGGCACTTGCATAGGGAACCCCAGAAGATCCAGGGCTATAAACAGGATTCATGATTTCAAAACCTAAAAGGAATAAAAAAAGTGAGTTAGTTAAGTGCTTTTTTTCTCCAACATCAACTCCAAAAGAGCAGATACCAAGAGTCCCTTCTCTAGTCTAAATAAAACATTGCATTTCATGCACTCCCAGCCAGCAGAATACAGAAAACAAACACCAAATGTTCTAATGGGCAGCCACCAGAACATTGCAAATTTGCAATTACAACTTTCTGTGCCCCTATTAAAACAGCAAAAAGCCAAAAACAAACAAACAAAATCAACAACCCCTAAAATGTTCTTGTAACAGAAGGTGGTTCAAATAAACCAAGATATAGCTAGAGCCTGAAGTCTATGATGAAAATATCAAAATATTAACAACTTGTATCTTTGTATGAGGTAGATTTAGTTTTCTTTTGTACTTTATTTCCTACAGAATTTGTTTAAAAATGTATATTTTTAAAAAGATAGCTACCAACCCACCAACTATTAACCCATCGATATTTTAATATTCACAAGTTCCAAGAACTTGCACAGATACAACCACAATTCTACCCCTTCCGCAACAGAAACAAGTCATTAGTACCTCCAGCAAGTACCTTTGTATTTAAAAACTCAATGGATTTTTTTTAAGTGTGTGCTTAATTAAGAATATCCAGTGTTTGTAATCTGGGAAATTACTCACTGACTCATATTACCGAAACAATTGTCTAATTTTTTTTAAAGAAAAATTTAAATCAGAAACCAATGCCATGAGAGCTACAACTATAGTTAAATTGTCTCGATTAGTGCTATCCACCCCAAATTTACCTGCAATGATAAATATGTTTTATGTGTGCATCCTCAATATGGCAGCCACTCAACACATGTGACTACTGAGCACTTGGATAATGTGAGTAGTAAAAGATTTGATTTTTTATTCTTATTTAAGTTTAAATTTAAATAGTGACATTTGTCTAGAGGCTATCACATAGGAAAATGCAAATCTAGATGAAAGATTAGAAAAATCAAACAAAATTATAGGAAGGTATAAAAAATAAAGAGATTGTATGCATTTGACCCCAAAGCTTAATAAACAAATTGGTAACTGCCAATTCCTATTATCCTGTGCTTCAAGTCATTCTTGGCAATACAGGAATTATGGAGGCCTTCAAACATTTCATCTACATTTATGGTTCAATGATCATCTCTCAAGAAGTAAATACTTTCCAAAACTCTATTTCTCTATTCTGAACCAGGGTTCACAAGTACTTTCTTTATTGAATTCAAGATTAGCAAAGTACTATGCAAAGGTCAATACAAAACAAAAGAACAATACACAGTCCCTGCTCAGAGTTTAAATTCAAGAAAAAATGTTGTCCAAGAGAATGTTTTATGAATATGAAGATGTCTGGATTGAGCAGAAAAAAAATATTGCTACTGAAAGCCTGATATGTGGCTAGTATATTAAGAACTAAATTTTAATTTAACATTACTTCTGTAGTGGTTGTTATATACTATACAGTTGGATCTGACTCACAGCAAACTTGTAAAAGATTTCTGGAAAAAAGAAAGAAATGTCATCAATCAATCTTCCACTGGTACTCTCTACTTCATATCTGGGCTCCATTATAGTAGCCACATAGAACTATGACATCATACAGTTATGGGGGGTTTTAAGGAAATTAAAAGATTATAATTCAGGGTAAGAAATGTTCAGGGCACAGCTGTTCTAATCAGCTTCTGATAAATATCCACAGACCACATCACTCTACCATAAGCCTCAACCTGGAGGCACTTGGCTGTAGGAAACCTGCCTCCCATAACGAAATCCCTGGAGCCACCCCACTCTACAAGCAAACATCCTACCCAAAGTTACTCAGCTTTACTAGCTCTGTGGTCGGGAAGTCCACTGCTCTGTCTTGTGCTCTGGCTCTAGGTTCTGCTGCTGCTGCTCATCTGCTATACCTTTTTGTCACTGGGTTGAGGAGGTTTGATGAACAAAGATCTCCAAATCCAAAAGACATGCTCCACTCCTGGCTCTGCTTCTATACTGGAAGTGAAATTCCCAGTCCTGCTTCTGAGATGGCACATTTTGTGCCCGTGATAGAGTTTCAAGTCTTCACAATCATAATTAACTCTGTTAACATCCACAGCTGAACCATGTCATCCTATCAGTATCTTCGCCCACCTTCTCTTACTCAGACCCATCAAGAAAACATTCGTTTGGTGGGAGCTAGGCTAGAAGGGACATATTATACAATTCATTGTACTTCTGATGATAAGGGTTTTGTTTCAACTTGACTGGGCCAGGATTCCCAGTTGTTTGCTAGAGATGTGATTATTCCTATGGTGAAATCTAATACAATGTAGTTAACTCTGTGATCATTAGCTATGAGTAGACATAGTTAACTCTACGATGCTTGGCTATGAGCAGACAATCAATTTAAAAACAGGGGGTGTGGCCTACATCCAATATAATGGGACACCGGGGAAAGTTTGCTCACTTGAGCTGGGTCTGGATCTTGTATTTGGCTTGTCCTCCAACTTCCGGTTCTTTGCACTTAAACCCATGGCTTTATTATCTGCCTACCTGACCTGCCTGTTTATCTACCTGTCTGCTGGACCTGCCTGCCTACCTTGGTTCATCTGACACAGACTTGAGACTCTCCCAGAGCTACAATTGTGAGCCACTTCCTTGATACTCTATATGTATGTATGTATGTATGTATATACACACATATATAAGTTTCAATGGTTTTGCTTCTCCAGGGAACCCAACCAAAAATAATAGCAGAATTTCCAAGAGCAACTGGTGACTTTTAACTAACAGGGCTCACATTACTTTAAGTTAAATTTAAAGTCACATATTGTTGACACCCACTGCATTGGACAATACAATAATAGTAGGAACAAGAATAATGGCAATACAGGACAAAAAGTACTAAGATCAGCTTGAAGATAAAGTGTTGAATAGGGAGCATACATTCAATTGTAGAGGTAAAGAATAGTAAGGAAAAACTTGATTAAGATTTGATGTATTGAACACTAATGACTGAAAACTAGATGAATTGTGGGATGACATCAAGGACATCAAACATGAATAAATCAAAAGGTTATTTAAAAAGACAGAAAAGAAATAAATCCAAAATGGATGTTAGAAGAGACTCTGAAACTTGCTCTTGAACAGCTAACGATAATGGAAGAAATGAAAGGATGCAACTTTGACACACACCTTTTATGATTTTAAATCACTCAGTATCCCCTTGGCAGTTCAAATTAACTGCCTCCTGGTCTGTGTAGTTTCCATATAAGCACAATTACATATTCTTCACAGTGTTATCTGTAGTTTTTTAGAGGAGAGGATGATGAGCCTGCATCACACATACTTTAGACATATTATCAGAAGGAACTAATGCCTGAAGAAGGACATCATGCTTGGCAAAGCAGAGGGACTTGAAAAAGAGAGAGACCCTTAAGGAGATGGACTGACACAGTGACTGCAAAAATAGGTTCAAACAAAGCAACATTTTTTTTTTAATTGTTACAATTCAATATCACATTCGGTCTGTTGTACATAGAATACCTGAGTCAGAACCTACTTAAGCATCTTTCAGTAATAACCCACCTCTCATATGTCAGTCTGTTGTACTGTGGAGCCTTGCATTTTGCTGTGATGCTTGATCTATACCACTGGTATTTTGAATACCAGCAGTGTCACCAATAGTGGGCAGGTTTCAGTAAGGCTTCCAAACTAAGACACACTAGGAAAAAGAGATAGACTACTTCTGAATGTTTAGCCATTGAAAACCTTACAAATAACAACAAAACATTGTCACATATAGTACTAGAAGATGAAAACATTATGAACAGCAGAACACTGGCAGATATAATGCCAGAACAGGAGTCCTTATGGTTGGAAGGCACTCAAAATACAACTGAGGGAGAGCTGCCTCCTCAAAGTAGAGTTGATCATGATGACACAAATGGAGTAAAGCTTTCTGGATCTTCATTTGTTGATGGGGCACAACTCAAACTTAAGAGAAACAGCTACAAACATCCATTAGTAATCAAAATATGGAATGTACAAAGTATGAACCTAAGAAAATTAGCAATTGTCAAAATGAAATGGAATGCATAAAGATTGATAGCCTAGGCATTAGTGAACTGAAATAGACTAATACTGGTTATTTTGAATCAGACAATCATATAGTTTATTACACTGGGGGAAAAACTGAACGTGAGTGGCATCACATTCATGGTCAAAAAGAACATTACAAGATCTATCTTGAAGTACAAAGCTGTTTCTGATAGGATAATTCCATATGACTACAAGGAAGGTCAGTTAATACTATTATTATGTAAATTTACAACCAACCACTAAAGCCAGTGATGATGAAATTGAAGAATTTTGCCAATTTCTTCAGTCTGAAATTAAGCAAATATGGAATCAAGATGATTGATAATTATTGGTGACTGAAATGTGAAGGCTGGAAACAAAGAGCGAGGATCATTAGCTGGAAAATATAGACTTAGTGATAGAAATGATGCTGGAGATCACATGATAGGATTTTGCAAGAGCGCAAATACCTTTTGAAACAACACAAAAGACTACTATATATGGAGCTCACCACATGGAATACACAGAAATCAAATTGGCTACATCTGTGAGAAAAGACAGTGGAAAAGTTCAATATCATTAGCAAAACCAACCCAGGGGCAGACTGTGGAACAGACCATCAACTGTTCATAAGCAAGTTCAGGATGAAGCTGAAGAAAATTAAGTCCATAAGAACCAAAATATGACATTGAATATATCCCACCTGAATTTAGAGACCATCTCAGTAACTGATTGATTCATTAAATACCAATGACTGAAGATCAAGAACATCATACAAGTCCACTTGCTGGGTTCATCTGTACTGCTGCCCCCGCTGTAGCCACCATTGGGTCTGAAGCTACTGACTCTGAGCAAAAGATGGCTGTGCCTCCCTCGTACATTGACCTTGGCAAACCTGTGAGGGATGTCTTCACCAAGGGTTACGGGTTTGGCTTAACAAAACTGGATCTGAGACTGGACTAGAATTTACAAGCTCAGGCTCAGCCAACACTGAGACCACGAAAGTGACAGGCAGTCTGGAAATTAAGTACAGATGGACCTAATACGAGCTGACATTTACGGAGAGATGGAACACTGACAACACACTAGGCACCGAGATTACCGTGGAGGACCAGATTACCCGGGGACTGGACTGAAGCTGACTTTTGATTTATCCTTCTCACCTATCACTGGAGGGTGGGGTAGGGGGGTGGGGGATGGAATGCTAAAATCAAGACAGTTAGGTATAAACTGGAGCACATCAATTTGGTTTGCGACCTGGATTTTGATATTGCTAGGCCTTCCATCCAGAGTGCTCTGGTGCTGGGTTATGAAGGCTGGATGGCAGACTACCAGATGAACTTTGAGTCCTAAATGATCCAGAGCAACTTTGTGGTTGGCTACAAGACTGATAAATTCTAGCTTCCCACTAATGTGAATGATGGGACAAGAGTTTGATGGCTCCATTTACCAGAAGGTGAACAAGAAGTTGGAGATTGCTGTCAATCTCACCTGGACAGCAAGAAATAGTAACCCTTGCTTTGGAATCACAGCCAAGTATCAGATCGGCCCTGACGCCTGCTTCTTGGCAAAAGTGCACAATCCCAGTCTGATAGGTTTAGAATATACTCAGACCCTAAAGCTAGGTATCAGACTGACACTGTCAGCTCTGCTAGATGGTAAGAATGTCAACACCGGTGGCCACAAACGTAGTCTAGGACTGGAATTTCAATCATAAATGAATATTGTACATTTATTTTTAAACTATTTTGCAGCATAACTACCTTTAAAATTGTAGTGTACCTTTTAATGTTGTGTCTGGGATGCAAATATTGCTCAATATCATGTTAGACCTCCAGGTTAAAATGATTCAGCTTTAAAGTGTTACCCTTTCAGAGATATAGGAGAAACCCACTTACAGAAAACTTTCTGCTGTAGATCTTGGGAGAATTTGGTGGCCCCTCTAGAGAAGTCAGATTTCTTTCTTTTTTTTTTTTTTTTAATCTAGAAATGACTGCAAGTGGAAGCTGATAACGTGTTGTTGTTGTTAAGTGCTGTCGATTCCGACCCATAACGACCCTGTATAGGGTTTCCAAGGAGCAGCTGGTGAGCTTGAACCACTGACACTGCAGTTCAAAAGACTTCGCAGTCTGACGCATTAGCCCACAGCGCCACACCAGGCACTTTGAAAATTAATATTGAATAAATGGATGAAATTGTGACTTCCTGAGAATTGAACCTTGCTGTCTTAACTCTAACTGAGGAGAAGCTCATTGCTTGGTGGTGTGTACAAACTCATCTGAAAGGGACAAATCTTCATGACCTGTTTCCACCCCAATCTATCACTTCCCTATACCAAAGCAGTCTGCAGGGTGTAGTTAACTGATTTTTGTGTGTATGTTTTGGGGTAGATGTGATGAAGGCAATAATGTAGGACCTTAATTCCTTCTGTGTGGTCTTGTGCCCTTATATCATAGTATGAAATAGCTTCCAAGAGCTCCAGCTGCAAGCTGGGAAGGGTCTCTGTGACTAATCACTTGGTGATAACACTCAGAATCTAAACTGGACTTGTGCTGTATTCATCACTCAATCTATTTTTTAGCCATTTAGTGAGTACATTTTAGTCTTCTATTTAGTATGCAATTAGACCTTCCCCTTCCAATGCTGTAATTAACATCATTTAAAATAAAACTTGAATAAAATATTGAAATCTGACACACACAAAAAAAAATCATACTAGAAGAAAGCACAAGATCATTAAGTCAAAATAAAGGACAAATGATATCAAGAGACATTTGCTCTCGAGCATAGAGAAGCTAAAGTATATGGTAAAAACAGGAAGTCATAAAGCTGAATAGAAAATTTCAAAGGGTAGTTTGAGAAGACAAATTAAAGTATTAAAATGAAACATGCAAAGACCTGGACTTGGAAAACTAAAAGGGAAGAACTGTCAGTATTTATCAAGCTGAAAGACTGAAGAAAAAATTCAAGTCTCGACTTGCAATATTGAAAGATTCTATGGGCAAGATACTGAATGATGCAGAAAGCATCAAGGGATGGTGGAAGCAACACAGTCATTGTGCCAAAAGGAAATGGTTGATGTCCAACTATTTCAAAAGGAAGCATATGATCATGAATCAATAAGAATAAAAGAGTAAGTCCAAGCAGCACTGAAAGCACTGGTGAAAACTAGGCTCCACAAATTGACAGAATACAAATTGAAATCATTCAACAAACTTATGTAGCATTGAAGATGCTGGACTCATCTATGTCAAGAAATTTGGACTACAGCTACCTGGCCAACTGACTGGAAGTTATCCATATTTGTGCCCATACCAAATGCAGAAATCACCAAACAGTATCATTCATATCACATGCAAGTAAACTTTTGCTGAGGATTATTTTAAAAAATGGTTGCAACAGTCCACCAGCAGAGAACTGTCTGTAATTCAAGGCAAAATCAGAAGAGGAATGGAATGAGGAATCACTGATAACATCAGATGGATCTTGGTTGAAAAGAGAGAATACAAGAAAGATGTTTACTCAAGCTTTATTGACTGTGCAAAAGCTTTCCACTGTGTAGATCATGACAAATTACGGATTAACATTGTGAAGAATGGGTATTCCAGAACACTTAATTGTGCTCATGAGGAACCTGTATGTAGACAAAGAGGCAGTTGTTAGAGCAGAACAAGGATTTAAAATCAGGAAAGGTGTGTGCCAGAGTTGTATCCTTTCACCATACTTACTCATTGAACAAATAATCTGAGAAGCTGGATTATATGAAGAATATGGCATCAAGAGTGGAGGAATCTTGCAATATGCAGATACAACCTTACTGATGAAGATCAAAATCTAAAGTCTTCAGTATGGGCTGCACCTCAATGTAAAGAAAACAAAAAACTTCATGGCTGTAGCAATAAATAGCATCATGATAAACAGAGAAAAGATTGAAGTTGTCCCTTTTCTTGGATCCACAATCAACAGCCATGGAAGAAGCAGTCAAGAAATCAAATGGCTTGTGCTCGCTTCAGAAGCACATATACTAAAATTGGAACAATACAGAGAAGATTACCCTGTGCAAGGAAAACACGCAAATTCATGAAGCGTTCCATATTTTTTTGTTTAAATGTTCATGTGTTTCTGAGTGTTTCTGTGTGTGGTGCTGTGGGTTAATGTGCCAGACTGCAAAGCCGTTTGAACTGCAAGGTCGGCGGTTCAAGCACACCAGCTGCTGTTTAGAAATCTTATACAGGGTCACTATGGGTCAGAATTGACTCGACAGCACTTAACAACAACAACAAAAAAGAGGGAAAATAAGCAAATACCGTTGAATGATGACACACAGAGGAGACTGTAATCATTACAATGAAATAGTGAGTGTAAAACCGATGTTCTCTCATGTAAGCTATCACTCAATTCACAATAAAAACTAAAAAAAAAAAAAAAAAAAGAAATCAAATGGCTTATTGCATTAGGCAAATCTGCTATCTGCTGTACAAGACCTCTTTAAATTGTTGAAAAGGAAACATATCTATTTGAGGACTAAGGTGTGTCTTTCCCAGGCCATGGAAAGTTGGACAATGAATAAGGAAGACTATAGAATAGATGCATTTGAAATGCAGTGTTGGAGAATGATATTGAAAGTACCACGGACTGCCAGAAGAACAAACAAATCTGTGTTGGAGGAAGTACAATCAAAATGTTCCTTAGAAGCCAAGACAGCAAGACTTAGTCTCTCACACTTAGGACATGTTATCAGGAGGGACCAGTCCCTGGTGAAGGACATCATGCTTAGTAAAGAGGAGGCCTCCCAATGAGATGGACTGATTCAGTGGCTGCAGCAATGAGCTCAAACATAACAACTGTTAAGATGGAACAGAACCAGGCAATATTTATCATTTTGTAGTTCTTGGGGTTACTCTGAGTTAGAACATACTCAATAGGTACAGCAATAATAACAAGTGTCTAAAAAATATCTAATAAATTGGAAAATAAAGGTACATAAGACCATCAAGAGAGGAACACACAAATAGAATGTGGGACCTTATCCAGAGAAGCAGCAGTGCCAGAGATGGAGGCAGAGATGGGGGCATGGAGGACTCTAGATTCATCAACTAAGAAGAGAAGGACTAAGAACTGGTGGCCAGGAGGCAGACTTGCAGAATGTGCCCTTTGGATATGTAATTTATTATATATGCCTGAGTGGGTTTTTTTGTTTGTGTGTTTTTTTAAAAAAGCTAAAGTGGATAAAGAGAAATACTTTTAACTGATGGTATATGGAGGGAATTATAATCAATGTAATGAAACAAGTTATATGAATTGTTGAATGTGAAACTGATGATGTGCTCTGTAAACTTTCACTCAATCCACAATAAAAACCTTAAATTAAAAAAAAAAAAAAAAGGTACATAAGAAAATAATACAGTTCCTTCTGTAATTTGACAAAATGGCTTGCAATTAAAGATAGCCAGTAAACACACAGATAAGGTCTGTGAACAAATACCAAATAGCTGAAGTTATTTGTTCAAAAGATGAGATAAAGACTTTCACCCAAAGCACAAGAAATATTCAACACTATCTCATGCATTTCACAGTGCTTGACACAAAGGATGCTCACAAATACCTCTGAATATTCTGAATAAAAGTAATAGAAAATACAGCATTTTTCATAGCTACGAATATTAATTTGAAATAGTTAAAAATCTAATTGATAGTTGTTAGGTACCATGACTCATGGTGACCCTATAGGACATACAGTTTTCTTAGCTGTTACTTTTATTAGTTTCCCTGGTGTGGTGTTTTAGGATAAGCATAAGACTGCTAACCGGAAGGTTTGCAATTCAAATCCACCAACTGCTCCTTGGAAACTCTATACAGGGTAGCTATGAGCCAAACTAACTTGAAGTCATTTAACAATCTTTGAAAGTAGAAAATCAGGTCTTTCTTATGGAGCTGCTGAGTGGGTTCAAACTAACTTTTTATTTAACAGGCAAGTGCTTAACCATTTGTGACAGCAGTGTTCCATGTTTATTGATTACTTGACATGAACCTGACTTTCTCATGTTTTGTTGCTAGTGACAGTTCTGACCCACAGCAACCCTGTATAGAGTTTCCAAGGAATGACCAACCTTGCGATTCAAACCGACTTTGCAGTCCAGTGCATTAACTCACAGCGCCATACCAGGACTCCATATATATATGAGAATGTCATATATATGACATTCTCATATGAATCCACTAAACAAAAACAATCTTAACATCACTAAGAGTCAATGGAAATGACACTGTGTCTATAATTTTATTTTCCACAGAAAAGGGTAAATACATCAAAATGCTAACAGTCAAGATGTTATATGAGGCACACTCATTCTACTTTTTTAATTTGCATAGATGAATAATTAAGGGAAAAAACTATCAAAATCATCAGGATTTGATTTGGTGTGTACCAATGACCCTAATCCCTAAAAGACCCTGAGGCTGGATCCAGATGATGTCACTTTTTAAAAGCTCCTCTTTGAAATGTCTCATGTAGTAGGCATCCTATAGGAATCAAGAATAAATAAAACTTTGATTTGTATTTTAAAAAGATAATAATAGGAAAAAATTCCTCAATTTGAACATCTACCAATAACCAAGAAACATGTCTTTAAAATGAAAATACTCATAGCAACTGTATATGCAACAGAGCAAAATACTGTCCAGTCCTGCAACATCTTCACAAATGCTGCTAATTTGAGTCCGTTGTTGCAACTACTGTGTCAATTCATCTCACTGAGGGTCTTCTTTTTCGCTGTCTACTTTACCCATGATGTTGCCACCTGATGGCATGTACAAAGTATTTGAGACAAAGTCTCCCCATCCTTTTCTTCAAAGTAGCATTCTGACTATATCTCTTTCAAGACAGATGTGTTCACTCTTCTGGCAGTTCATGGCATATAAAATATTCTTCACCAATATCATAATTCAAATCCATTAATTCTTCTTCTTGTTGTTAAGCGTCATTGAGTCAGTTCTGACCTATAACAACCCTGATTAGGGTTTCTAAGGAGTGACTGGTGAATTTGAACCGCCAACCATGGGATTCAAATGACTTTGGAGTCCAGCAAATTAACCCACAGCACCACACCAGGACTCTTAATTCTTGTTGTTGTTGTTAAGTGCCATCGGTTCGTCTGACCCATAACGACACTGTACAGGGTTTCCGAGGAGCAACTGGTGAGCTTAAACCACCGACCCTGCAGTTCATATGGCTTTGCAGCCTGGTGCATTAACCCACAATGCCACACCTAATTCTTATTGTTGTGTAGTGCCATCCACTCGGTACTGACCCATAGCAACCCTGTATAGGGTTTCCAAGGAGCAGCTGGTGAGCTTGAACCATAGACCCTGCAGTTTAAACTGACTTTTTAGACCAGCGCATTAACCTACAGTGCCATACCAAGTCTTCCTTATTCAGTGTCCAGTTTCCACTGAGTATGAAGCAATTGAAAATACCATGGCTTGGGTCAGGTGTACCTTAGTCTTCAAAGTGATATTCAAAACATAACCCCTCCCCCCCCCACCGATAAAGCAGTAATTATAAATTTTATAAGCCTCCTGGTGTGGCGCTGTGCGATAAAACACTGGATCACAAGGTCTATCTGGATCACAAGGTCTACCTGAACCACAAGGTTGGCAGTTCAAATGCACCAGCTACTCCTTGAAAACCCTATACAGGGTTACTATGAGTCAGAACCAACACAACAATAGTTAACAACAACATACATGAATATTTCATATCAACAAAAATAGTTTCAAGGGACATAAGTTGTATCTTTCAGAAACACCACTAGACATGCAAGATACACAGCCCTTAGAAAATCTTCACTGGAAATTCTCAGTAACGCCACGTGTGCTATCACATAACAGCATATAATAGGAAATGCTTTCCACTCCTCCAAAATCTACCCTCCTTATAAAGGTTTGCAACCTACTGGGTGAGGTTAATGCATTTTTGCATACATCAGTGAGGCTGATTGTAGAGTTAAAGGTACAGAACAGAGTACTGGAAAGAGAAAAGTCACTATTACACAATTAACTGGCGGCGCTAGAGGATAAGCACTAGACCACAAGGTCAGTTCGAACTGCAAATTCAGCAGTTCAAACTCATCTCCCACTTATAGGAAACCCTATGGGTTGCTGGAGTCCTGGTGTGGCGCTGTGGGTTACTGTGCCAGACTGCCAAGCCGACTGAACTGCAAGGTCAGTGGTTCAAGCTCACCAGCTGCTCCTCGGAAACCCTATACAGGATCGCTATGGGTCGGAATCAACTAGATGGCACTTCACAACAACAACAACATGGGTTGCTATGAGTGACAACTGATTGGACGACACCTAAAAACACTATATTTTAAATTTTTTCTCAGCTGATTGAAGAAAAAAGTTTGGTCAACAAAAATTTCCCTTTAAACTGTGTTAAATGCCATCAAGTTGGTTGTTTGGTTTGCAAGACTTTAAATCTTTGCCAGAGCAGAAAGCCTCATCTTTTTCCAGTGGAGCAGCTGATGGTCCTGAACCACAGACCTTGTGGTTCACAGTCCAGTGCTTATCCTACAGAACCACCATGCTCCTTTAAACTATTTGTTGTTGTTGTTGTCAAGTGCCATCAAGTCGATTCCAACTCTTAGCAACCCTGTATAGGGTTTCCAAGGAGCAGCTGGTGAGCTTGAACCACCGACCTTGCAGTTCAAACTGACTTTGCAGTCTGACACAGTAGCCCACAGCACCACACCAGGACTCTTATAAAAAGTTAAAATTCCATTTTGCAAAATACACTTAAATTTTTTTTTTCAATTCAAATTCTCAACTTTGTTATATTATACTTAATTTTCCCAGTATTATTCATTATCTTCCCTAATATTTGTAATTCAAATGACTTTGGCATTACAATGAAAATAACTTGAAAGCTGGTTATGGATCAAAATAGTACAAAGCTATAAAAAATCCTAACAAATGTATTAAGGTATAATAAGGGTGATTGTTGTTAAGTACCTTCAAGTCAGTTCAGTCTCATAGTGATCCTATATAGGATCCAAGGAGCAGCTGTTGAGTTTGAACCATTAACCTTGCAGTTCAAACTGACCTTGAGGTCTAGTGCTTATCCTATGGCTCCACACCAGGACTAGGAGCAAGAGACAGTAATATCAACAGCAGCAGTAGCTAAGGGTTCCTACCTCCTATGTTCCAGGCACTTGATTTGCTTTACACACAGACTGCTTCTACAAAAGGACAGGAGGGTAAAACCTATTTCTTATAACTGGCTTGGTGCTGCACAGGGAATAGCTGCGACCAACTCTTGAAGTCTGGAGGGGGCCTTCTACCAGACCTGAACTTTCTTAGTCACAAGTACAGCTAAGCACAAAAAGAGCTTCTTGCACCAAAGTCAGCCCGCTTATAATGCTTAAAGGAAACAATTTGTGCCACTTCACAGTAGCATCAACATTCAGAAAAATGGCCTTAAATTGCCCAATTCTTTGCAGTTACGCTTGCTAAATTAAAATCTTTGTTCCTGTTATTACCCAAAACAAAAAACCTTTTATTTAATTAAAGTTTTTCTTCACAGTATTTCAGAAAGTTTGCTCAAATTACACAAATATAACTCAAGAATTTAAGTAGGAATAATGTAAAAAAAAAAAAAAAATCTTTAAAGCATTCTTACACGCCAAAACATTCCAAGTAATTTTTACATGAATTTATGAAACATTACCTCATACAATCCATTAAATACATACTTAACCTACACATACTCTTTAAAAGGAAACCAAACATTTCGTGGATATTCTTTCTCAAAGCAAACCGAGGATACATAAAGTCCTTTCTGAAGAAAACCTTAAAAGCTTAATTTAAATACCTTTTCAAGAACACTGTTTCTGCAAGCAATTGGGATAACTTTTACATTCGAAAGTATTAAACTATCAAGAATGCTAACCCTAAAACAGTTTTCTGATCTACTGCTAAATCTGGCCCTGAAGATCTCTACATTAAGCCGCCTCTCCAGGCTCTCCACCTAGGTAGCCCAGGAACTAGTTGAGCAACGCCTCCTTCTCACCTCTTGGCGGGTCCTAGCTTCCAATCTAAAGCAGACCAACAAGACAAAGCACACAGACCCCCTCCCGGACCCAGATGACCAGGAACCCATGCTTGTGACACGACCTTGGCGCAGCCCCAGGATGGCCGCACAAAGCACTGCACTTCCGGTTGGGCTGCAACAGTCTCTTCCCGCGCGCCAGCAGTCCGCTCACCCCGCGACCTAAGCCCGGAAGGGCTTCACGGCCTGCGCCTACTGTGGGGCACCTGTCCCCACTCACCGGGTAGCAGCCGAGGCAGTGGCTTGGGCCTGGGGACTAGTGCGCGCTGCTCACGGGAAGCTCAGCTGCGGTGCAAAGTGAGGGCTCGTAACACGGAGACTTGCACCGATGCTGAATCCAGCCGTGAAGCCGCCCGTTTCAGCTGCAGCCTCCGTTTTAGTCCGCTTTTTCACGTCCGGAGCTCCCGGCTGATGCTGCGCAACTACCAAAGCCGGTAGACCTCACTTCCGTCCTTGAGCTTGCAACAGCGGAACGCGCCGGACACGTGACTCAGAGGCTGGGCCCGGCTCGGCGGTAAACGTGCGCGCGACCCTGTGTTATCCTATAAGGTTGCGCGGCCCTAAGCTAATGGGTCCTGAAGGCCAAGGTTCAAGCCACCAAGCAACCCTCTACATCCGGCAGGCGCTTGGATGGCAGGCGTTGAGGCCATTCACAGGCCTGCCTATCCAGGGTCTCCAAACACTGAATGTTAGGTTCAGATGCCTGCTAGGGATGTTTTTCCCTTGGCCTTTTGGAATAAACACATGGAGTTACTGGAGTCCTGGTGTAGTGCTATAGGATAAACATTGGACTGCTAACCATAAGCCATTCCTTAGAAACTCTGTACAGGGTCTCTGAGTCTGAACTGACTCAATAGCACCTAACAACAACAATATGTGATTACTGTTTTTCCACACACGAATTAACATTGTTCTTCATGAAATATGGAGAAAGGGACATATAAGAACACAATTCCAGCTTTTTATGCAATCCTTATGACAAAATATTTTAGTTCATATTTTTATCACGCTTACACTGCAGGAAGGAGCCTTGGTAGTGTATTGGACTATGAGCTGGGCTACTAACCTCAACGTCAGCAGTTCGAATCTACCAGCTGCTCCCCAAGAGAAAGATGACACTTTCTGCTCTGGTAAAAATTTACAGCCTCTGAATCCCTATACAAAGTCACTATGAGTTGGAACTGCCTCGGCCCACAACTACACTGTAGAAGCCTTGTGTAAATCAAAACAGGGAGGCTCATGGCTAGTCAGCAGCTTCTGTAGGCTAAAGACAGGAACCTCCTCATGGCTATGTTGCCCACACAACCCTAGAACTGTCTTCATGAATGTTCAATCTTGACAGCCAACAATGACACAGCTGTTCTGGCCACATGTCACATCACAGCCTGTGAGGCTACTATTTGACCTCTGCTGGCCTTGGCCTTGGAGAAGGCCAGCTATTGACTGGCAAGGTGCCATCCTACCACTCAGAAGGGGAAGCCCAGCTCAGGATGCCAAAATCCTCCAGTTTAGCACAAAAGGTGACTAAGCTAGTAAAGAGGTGTATCCTCAATGCACAGATAGCCAATTATGACTACAAGCTAGCACTGGTGTAGCACTTGTTACAACAATCATCATTATCATTTTAGAAATGAGGAAATCAAGACACAGACTTCTTCGAGAACACACAACTACTAAGAAGCAGACCAGAATTCACAGAGCTGATGGTGGGAGGGATGATGTGCAGCAGAACACACCTGGTGACACTGTCAGGGAGTGATTACATCAAATTGTCTATAAAATTTTTATGCAGTGTTTCAGCAGTTTATTAGTTTTTATAAAAATATTCCTAATGTCAGTTGTAATAATCAAAGCATTTTTCATAAACCCAGCTTACATGTACAGGTTCACTTTATGACACTTTCCTTTTATAAAAAATCTACATTAGTACCTGTTTTCTCTAATAGAAAGAAATCTGAAAGAAAAAAAAGGCAAAATATAAAACTAGCATTCAGCACTTGTTTTGCACTGAACGTTAAGAGCCCACCCATAGCAATGAGAGTGGCGTTGCCAAACTCATTCCCCAGGAACTACACTCCACATCTAAGCATCAAGCTTATAACTTTGAACTGTGTCTATAAACACTATGTTGTTGTTACGTGCCGTGGAGTCGGCTCTGACTCAGGGTTTCCAAGGCTGTAAATCTCTACGGGAGCAGAAATCCTCATCTTTCTCCCACGGAATAGCTGGTAGTTTTGAACTGCTGACCCTGAGGTTAGCAGCCCAATTCGTAGCCACTAAGCTGTACAGGGTCGCTATGGGTCGGAACTGACTCGACAGCACTTAACAATATCAACAACAAGCTATATGTTAGTGTAATTTTAGGGTTTTTGTGTTATTTGGTATGATTTTATCAATTATTTTGGGTATCTGGAAATGCTCAAAAAATATTTCCCTTATAAATTAATGGCAATTGCTTCTTTATGCCATTTAAGCTGCCAACAGATTTCATAGCAATGATATACTTTCAGGTAGCTGGGAAACCTGTATCAATATACCTACAAGGCTGAACCTCTATGCTAGTTTATTTTTTGAACCTTCTAATTGCTCCAGTCAGAGCTGTGATAGTTGTTCAATTTCAATGAAGCTGTAAATCACATGACTTCATCTGCACTGGTGCTAAAATCACATGCTATTATTTTCATTGCTATTGGTATTTTTATATTCACTAATTATGTTATTTTCTGGTGTTTTAGCTATGATATTTGTGATGATAAATATTTTTAAATCTATTATTAATAGCTTTTGAGAAAGAAGTAGTCATTAAGGGAAAATAAAAGAAAGGCTAAAAATAAAAACATCTTAGTGATTAATATTGTAACTAATTATATAAGTCAATGTAGAAAAATTTTACAAATAATTTTATTGCTAGTATTAGTATTGCTATGAACACTTTTTAACTATATCACATTATTCTATGATGAAAATTGATAATAAACATTGTTGTTGTTGTTGTTGTTATGTGCCGTGGAGTCAGTTCCGACTCACAGCAACCCTGTACAGGGTTTCCAAGGCTGTAAATCTTTACAGGAGCAGAAAGCTTCATCTTTCTTCCACAGAACAGCTGGTAGTTTCAAACTGCTGACCATGAGATTATCAGCCTGATTCATAACCACTATGCTGCCAGAGCTCCTTAATAAACATTATTAAGGATATAATAATGTATTGTATGTGCTTTGTTGTTGTTGATAGATGCCATCGAGTCAGTACCAAATCACACTGACCTTATGCACAACAAAATGAAACAACTGCCTGGTCCTGTGCCTCATAATCATTATTACGTTTGAGCCCATTACTGCTGCCACTGTGCCAATCCATCTCATTAGGGGTCTACATCTTTTTCTCTGACCCTCCACTTTACCAAGCATGATATGCTTTTCCAGGGACTGGTTCCTCCTGATAATATGTTCAAAATATGAGAAATGAAGTCTAGCCATCCTGGCTTCTAAGGAACATTCTGGTTGTACTTCTATCAACACAGATTTGTTTGTTCTTATGGCAGTCCATGGTGCTTATAATATTCCCTTCCAACACCATAAATCAAATGCATCAATTCTTATACGGTCTTCTTTATTCATTGTCTAATTTTCAAATGCATATGAAGTTACTGAAAATACCATGGCTTGAGTCAGGCTCACCTTAGTCCTCAAACTGACATCTTTGTTCTTCAACACTTTAAAGAGGTCTTGTGCAACAGATTTGCCTAATGCAGTCATTTGATATCTTGACTGTTGCTTCCATGAGTGCAGATGGTTGATGTGAGAAAAATGTAGTCTTTGACAACTTCAATCTTTTTTCCATTTATCTTGGTGTTATTTATTAGATTAGTGATGAGGATTTTTGTTTTCTTTGCATTAATGTGTAACCCATACAAAAGGCTGTGGTCTTTGATCTTCATCAGTAAGTACTTTAAGTCCTCTTCACTTTCAGTAAGCAAAGTGGTATCATCTGCATATCACAGGTTGTTAATGAGTCTTCTTCCAACCCTGATGCCATGTTTTTCTTCATATAATCCAGCTTCTCAAATTATTTGCTTAGCATACAGATTGGATAAGTATGGTGAAAGAATACAACCCTGGCACATATCTTTCCTGATTTTGAACCATTCAGTGTTCTCTTGCTGTGTTTGAATAATTTCCTCTCGATCTACATACAGGTTCCTCATGAGCAAAATTAAGTGTTCCAGAATACTAATTCTCTGCAATGTTGTCCATAGCTTGTCTTGATCCACACAATCAAAAGCCTTTGAGTAATCAGTAAAGTACAGGTGTAAACAACTTTCTGGCATCTCTGCTTTCAGCCAAGATCCATCTGACATCAGCAAAGATATTCTTTGTTCCACATCCTCATCTGAAACCAGCTTAAACATCTGGCTCTTCTCTGTCATTGTATTGTTGCAGCCATTTTTGAATTACCGTTAGTGAAATTTCACTTACATGCAATATTAATGATATTGTCCAATAATTTCCACATTCCATTGGGTCACCCCTTTTTATCTCTTCCAATCAGTTGGTCAGGTAGCTCTCTTCCAAATTTCTTGGCATAGATGAGTGAGTGCCTCCAGTGCCACATCAGTTTGTTGAAAGATTTCATTTTGTATTCCATCAATTCCTGGAGCCTTCTTTGTTCTTTGCCCTTCACTGCATCTTAGACTTCTTTCTTCAGTGTCATGTGCTCTTGATCATATGCTACCTCTTGAAATGGTTGAACATCGACCATTTCTTTTTGGTTCAGTGATTCTGAGTATTCCTTCCATCTTCTTTTGTTTCTTTCTGCATCCTTCAATAATTTGCCTGTAGAATCCTTAAATTTTGCAGGTTGTGGCTTAAATTCTTTTCTTCATTTCCCATGGCTTGAGAAATGTTCTTCCCTTTTGGTTTTCTGACTCCAGATATTTGCATATTTCATTGTAATATTTTACTTTATCTTCTTGGGCTGTCCTTTGAAATTTTCTATTCAGCTTTTTTACCTCTTCATTTATTCCATTTGCTTTTGTGTCTTTATGCTGGAAAGCAAGTTTTAGAGTCTCTTATGACATCCCTTTTGGTAGTTTCCTTTATTGTCTTCTCAATGACATTTTGCTTTTTTCCTGTGTCATGTTCTTGATGTCATCCCATAACTTTCTTGTCTTCATTCATTAGTTTAAATTAATCACATCTGTTCTTGAAATGATCTCTAAATTCAAGTGATATATTTCAAGGTCATATTTTGGCTCTCATGGACTTGTTTAATTTTCTTCAGATTCAGCCTGAATATGCATATGAGCAATTTATCATCTGTTTCACAGTCTGCCCTTGGCATTGTTTCCACAGATGTAGTCAATTTGATTTCTGTGCTTTCCATCTGTTAAGGTACATGTTTATGGTCATCTTGTATATTAGTATTTGCAAAGAACAAGTCTTTGGTCTTGCAAAATTCTATCATGAAATCTCCATCATCATTTCTATCACCAAAGCCATATTTTCCATTGATTGATCACTTCTCTTTGTTTCCAACCTTTGCATTCCAATCACTAATAATTATCAATACATCTTGATGGAATGTTTGATCAATTTCAGATGGATGGAGATGGTCGTGGTGGTGATGTGCCATGTTGTCAGTTCTGACTCATAGCAACCCTGAATAGGATTTCCAAACCCAGCAGAGAAGTAGAGAGTGCTGTGGGAAGGATGATTGGTATTAGAATTAGTAAAGAAGGTTAGAGAGCGTTGGGTTATCTGATCTCCGCCTCATAGGAATGGGTCTTGGGCTGAAAGCCTCATCTTTCTTCTGTAGAATGGCTGGTAATTTCAAACTGCTGACCTTCAGATTAGCAGCCCAACTCATAACCAGTACACTACCAGAAATCCTTTGGATGAAGTTGGTAGAATTCTTCAACTTCATTATCTCCTGCTTTAGTAGTTGCTATGTAAATTTGAATAATAGTTGTATTAACTGGTCTTCCTGGTAGACATATGGATATTTTCCTATCACAGATAACATTGCACTTCAAGATATATCTTGAAATGTTCCTTTTGAAGATGAATGCAACACCATTCTTCTATTTGTAATTATGGCTTGATATACAGTGTAGTTATCAGATTCAAAATGGTCAGAACCAGTCCATTTCAGCTTACTAATGCCTAGAATATCGATGTTTATGCATTATATTTCATTTTTTACTTTTAATTTACCGATTCATACTTTGTGCATTCCGTGTTCTGATTATTAATGGATGTTTACAGCTATTTCTTCTCATTTTGAGTTATACTCCATCAACAAATGAAGCTTTGCTTCATTCATGTCATCACAGTCAACTTTAATTTGAACAGGCAGACCTTTCTCATTCATATTTTGAGTGTCTTCCAACCTGAGGGGAAAATTTCAGGCACTATATCTGACACTATCCTGGTGCACTTCATCATGTTTCAATAGTCAATATTCTGGTGCTATCCAACAGTGTTCCACTGCTTTTATAAGGTTTTCATTGACTAACTATTCAGAGGAGTTCTGGTGTGGTGCTGTGGGTTAATGTGCCAGATTGCAAAGCCATTTAAACTGCAAGGTTGGCAGTTCAAGTTCACCAGCTGCTCCTTAGAAACTCTATACAGGGTTACTATGGGTCGGAGCCAACTTGAAGGCACTTACAACAACAACAAATATTAAGAAGTAGTCCATCTCTCCTTCTTCCTATTCAGAAGATATAAAATTATTTTATATCATTCTTCTAGCCATATTTCCTTGCAACTTCCACCAGATGACTTGTTTGTTGTTGCTGATAAGTGCCATGAAGCCGGTTCTGAGTTGCATAGGGTTTCTGAGGAGCATCTGGTGGCTTTGAACCACTGACCTTGCAGTTAGTATTCCAATCCTTATCCTACAGTGCCACATCAAGACTCTGCAAATGTTTGCATCCCACCAAAGGGAGTGGTTAACTTGTTAGCAACGTAAATAAGGTACATGCTACCATTGTGGGATGGGGACATGCAAATGAGGTGTATGTAATCCAAATGTAGGGACTGGTCACTTTTGCTATCCACCTAGGTTTAAAATGAGCCATCTCAGAAAGAAGACAAACCAAATTCAGAAGCAGATGTGGAGCCAAGGGTATGATTGCTGTCGTCAGATGGCTCTTGACTGAAAACAAAGACCACTGTTTCTGAAAGGTATTTGCTTGGATTTTATTGAATATGCAAATGTATTTGACTATGTCGATCATAACAAGCTATGGTTAACATTATGGATAATGGGAATCTGAGAACACTTATCTGAGCTTATGAGGATCCTGTACATAGACCAAGAGGCAGTAATTAGTATAAAATAAGAGGATATTGAATGATTTAAAATCAGGAAAGGTGTGCGCCAGGGTTATATCCTTTCACTATATTTGTTCAATCTTTATGCTGAACAAGGAATCCAAATTTAGAGGTTATATTGAAAACTTGGTATCAGAATTGGAGGATGACTCATCAACATCTTGCAGTACGCAGACAACACAACCTTGCTTGCTGAAAGCAAAGAGGACTTAAAATATTTACTGATTCACTTTGATCTGATGAAGATCAAAGACTACAGTCATCCGTACAGATTTCATGTCAATGTAAAGAAAACAAGAATCCTCACAAATGGACTGATAATAATATTATAAATGGAAAAAAGATTGAATTTGTCACAGACTTCAATTTGCTTGAATCCACAATCAACACTTGTGTAAGCAGCAGTCAAGAAATCAAATGATTATTGCATTAGGCAAATCTTCTGGGGGAGGGGGACCTCTTTAAAGTGTTCAAGAGCAAAGATGTCTGTTTGAAGACTAAGATACACTTGACCCAAGCCACAATATTTTCAATCACCTCATATATGTGTGAAAGTTGGACAATGAATAAGGAAGAGCAAAAAGGAATTGATGCAATTGAATTATGATGTTGGTGAAGAATATTGAAAATATCATGGGCTGTCAGAAGAACAAGAAAATTTTTTTAGGAAGCAGTAGAGCCAGAATGCTCCTTAGAAGCAAAGGTGGCAAGACTTGTCTTTTGTATTTTGGCCATGTTGTCTGGAATGACCAGTCCCTTAAGAAGAAAACCATACTTGGTAAAATGGAGGGTCAGCAAAAAAGAGGAATACTCTCAATAAGATGGATTTATACAATGACAGCAACAATGAACTCAAACACAAAAACAGTTGTGACCACACAGTGTTTTGTTCTGTTGTGCATAGGGTCACTATGACTGGAAACAGATTGGAGAGCACCTAAGAATAACAACATGCAAAGATACATGGGTAGAAAGGTGGGTTTGGGATGTAAGAGAGAGAGTGGAAGAATATACATAAATATATAAAGAGGTGACTGAGGATATTTGTACATGGGTATTAACATTTGCTGCAAATATATACACAAATATGATGGAACATATATTTGGCAAAGTTTTGTAACTTCTTAGGCATTAACTCCCAGTCCTGGGAGTTTAGAACTATAGTCTTAGGAGACACAATGGTCAACTGGCATAACAGAGCCCACAAAGACATCTACTTTGTGGGCTATGTTATCTACATCCTACTTTGATGAGTGCCAACTGGAGTCTTAAAAACTCATAAATACCCTTCTAAAGTATTGCTATTGGTATCTCCCAGTCCAAAGGAAAGAAGAGTGATGAAAATTGAAGATGCTTGGAAACATGAGCATCAGTCTCCATGACTTTGAGACCAGAACTAGATAGTGCCCAGCTACCACTAGCAACTGCTGTGAGAGAGATCACATTAGAAGGTCCTGATAGAGTGGGATAAAATTTGGAACAAAACTCAAAATCATAAAAAGAAACAGGCATACTGGTCAGATAGAGGCTGCTGGAACCCTAAGGCTATGGCCCTTGGTCGTCCTTCAGGTCTGGTACTGAACTCACTTCAGTGGCTCAATTTTCAGCCAACCAATAGATTAATCTATAGGAGGAACAGCATCACTAGTGAGGTATGAACACCATATTGAGATTTAAATGCCAGCATTTACCTAAGGACAAAGTACAAAAGGGAAAAAAAGGAGGAATGGAAACAAGAAGCACAAGGAAGAAGAGGGCAAATGATGTTACATTGAGAAGATTGTAATAATTGAGATGAAATTAAGTGTGTATATATTGTTGAATGTAAAATTGATCATTTAAAATCAATTCACAATAAAATTCTTTTAAAAAACTTGAGGAGAAGAAACAAGATGGCGGATCGGGTGGATGTATAGCAGATAGCTCTGCGAACAACAACACAGAATACCCGACCAAGCAGGCTCAGGGGCTGGTCCCAGAACTCTGAACCACATATAAAGGAATACTTAGAAGGTTGGAAGGCTCACAGCTGGGGGAATTTG
>NW_006408947.1:250505-252272 GCF_000296735.1 Chrysochloris asiatica | reverse complement strand
TTTTGTTCAATTATCCCTTTAATCATGGTATAGTGTCCATTTTTATCTGTTATGCTGGCTTTTGCTTTAAAGTTTATTTTGTCTGATATTAGCACTGCCACTCCTGTTCGTTTTTTATTGCAATTAGCTTGGTATATTTTTTTCCATCCTTTCACTTTTAATCTGTTTCTGTCTCTGTGTGTGAGATGAGTCTCTTGCAGACAGCATATTGAGGGACTTTGTTTTTCTTATCCGTTCTACCACCCTCCGTCTCTTAATAGGTGCATTCAGTCCATTTACGTTCAGTGTAATTATTGATAGGTATTGGTTATTTGTTGTCATTATATTCGTTCTTTTGTGGTGTTGCTGCTTCTTTGTTCTGCTTGTCTTTTTCTGTTGAATTCATGATTTGTGTGCTCTTTCTTGTGTACTTCCTTATAGTTTTGATGTTTTCATATTTTTCTTGGATTCTCATTTTCATGGGATGTTGTGGAGTGTTAAATTTTCTTTGAGGTTGCCTTATGTTCCATTGAATTCTCTGTCCTTTTAGTGCTGTCTATTTTATCCTGTAATTGATTTGACCTTCTCCCTATCTGGGTCTCTTTTCCTACGTGTTTACCTTCCTTTCCACTGTGCTTGTTTTGGTCATAAACTGACCTCTCAATGCCTCTGAGTTTGTTCGTATAGTTTTGCTTTGTTACCAATTCTTCTTTTTGTTGACTTAATTCAGGGAGGTGCTGCCATGTATGTCAATCTCTGGATGTTGTCTGTTCTTGTTGGTTCTCAGTCCACAGAACTGCCTTTAGGATATTTTGTAGTGCAGGGTTGGCTTCAGTGAACTCCCATAGCTTCTGTTTATCCTGGAATGTTTTGATCTCCCCATCATATTTGATTGATAGCTTTGCTGGGTACAGGATTCTTGGTTGGCAATTTTTTTTCTTGAAGGGCTCTATATATGTCTCCCCATAGTTTTCTCGCTTGCATGGTTCCTGCTGAGAGATCTGAGCTTTGTCTGACTTGCTTGCCCTTATATGTGACCTTTCTGTTTTCTCTGGCTGCTTTCAGGAGTGTCTCCTTGTCTTTGAGTTTGGAAAGCTTGACTATGATATGTCTTGGTGATTTTCTTCTAGGGTCTGTCCTTCTTTGAGTCCGTTTTGCTTCTTGTACGTTAATTTTTTTGCTTTTCAGGATGTTGGAGAAATTCTCTTCCAGAAGTTCTTCGACTATTTCCTCTGTGGACTTGTGTGATTCTTCTTGCTCAGGAATGCCAATGATTGTTAAGTTATTCCTCTTCATGTTGTCCAACATGAATCTTATATCATTTTCAGAATATTTTATCCTTTTTTGTATTTGTTCTTCTATCTTAGAGGTATTGAAAGTCCTGTCTTCCAGCTCACTGATTCTTCCTTCCTTCTCGTCGATTCTATTCCTTTGTCCTTCCAGCGTGTTTTTTTATTTCTGCCATTTTGTTATTGATTGTTTGGATCTCTTTCTGTAGGTTTTGAATTGTTTCCAATGCAGTGCCTATCATGTTTGATTGTTCTTGTACACTTTCCTGTCTTCTTCCTTGTTTTTCTCAACTCTATTGCAGAGTGTTTTGAAACATTTCATAATCATTTTTCTGAATTCTTTGTCAGGATTTCCAGGGCCTGCCCTTCTTCCATAATGGATTCCAGGGCTATTTCTGGGTCATTTGTCTCATGTATTTTATCTTTTTTCTGGATATGTGCTGATATAGTCATCTGTTTTTGCTTCTTGGGCATTTTTGCTGTTTATCTGTGGGCCTAA
>NW_006408947.1:237462-249991 GCF_000296735.1 Chrysochloris asiatica | reverse complement strand
AATAAGGAAGAAAATTCTGACTTCTAATATGTGTATATTTTTAAAATCCTCTCTTTCCGTCACTTTTGCCCTCCTCTCCTTGCTGTTAGATGCTGACTGGTCAATTCCGACCTGTAGCGACCCTGTATATGGTCTCCGTGGAGCAGTTGGTGGGCCCGTGCCACTGGCCCTACAGCTCAAAAGGGTCTGTAGTGTGTCACCTCGGCCCACAGCGCTGTGCCAGACTCCTCTCACACCAGTGAAAACGAATAGGCAGACCACATATGGCGGGTCACCGAGTCCCCCACACAGGGCCTCTGAGGAGCGGCCCATGAGCTTGAGCCGCCGACCCCACCGACTGGAGCTCAGCAGTGGCACTCCAGTCCACCGTGCTACAGTGGGATGGCTCTCAAATACGTGAGTGCAAGCCGACCGAATAGGACACACAGCCATGTCTCCTGTATATGGTTTCCTATGAGTGATTAGTGAGCATGAGCTGCGGGCTCTGTCCCACCGGGCCCGTCGCTCAAAGGAATCTGCAGTGCAGCACTCCACTCCACAGCACTACGCTGGGTTCTCTTTCAAACCAGTGAAGAAAGGCAGACTAACTCTTCGTCTCAGTCTGTCCCAGTTGCGTGTTCTCCTGGCAGAGGAGATCGCCAGGGGTGTGGGCTGGTCCCAACCGCTCAGCCAAGCCCCTACCTCTTCTCTCCCAGATGTATGTGGGCAAACTGTGAGCGCACCCCCTCCCAACACCAAAGAAAGAAGAGAAAAAACAACTAGTTCGGACCCGCCCCAAGTCAGCAAAGCACCCTATATGTTCCTGCGGAGCGTTTCCACAGCTTGGCGTCTCTGCGGCCCCTCTTCAGTCCAGCCGCCCTGTCTCTCCCAGGCTGTGGGCCCAGATCATCTAGCCTGGCTACTGGGTTTAAGGGTTTAAGGGTACGTGCCCTCCTGCCTCCGCTCCAACTTTCACTGGCTACAAGTCTCCCCGCCTCTAGACAGCTCCTATCTCTGTGGGTCTGAATCCGGGAGCTCTGTCTTGCCCCCTTTCTGCCTGGAGTTCCAAGCCACTTTTGCCGGCGACCCTCGCCCTAGCCGTCAGCAAGTCCTGCCCTCTGTGCTTCTTCAGTTAAACTAAGATATTATTGCTCTGTTTTGGATCTCTCTAGATTTTGCTATTTGTTGATATGTTGTGGTTGATATGTGGGGTGCAGTGGTTGCAGCTCACAATTCCTGTAATTTTTCAGAGTTTGCGGCCTGGCAGATTAAGCCACAGCAGGGGTGTTTTGTTATTGGGATTCAGTTGCTACCTAGCCTGGGCCTGGTCTCTGAGACTGAGCGGAGAGTTGACCTAGGCTGAAGGGGTGAGGGATGGGCTTCGTGCTTGTGGGCAAATGGGGTCTGTTTTTGATGACGTCTAAAATGCCCGTTTGTCCCCCTGTGCCTTGGGCCTCCCAATTTTCCCTATATATTCGCCGTTGTGCCTAATGTAGCTATGAGAACCACCCCCCTGGGATGGACTATGTTGGTTCCTACGGGCTCACTGGTTCTCTGAGAGTGTCCTCCTTGTGAGTGCGTCGGTTCAGTCTCTGTTAGGTTCTGCTGTGGGCAGGACCTTCCCCCAGGCGAGAGCCGGGAGCCGGCGGGTGGGAGTTAAAAATGCTCGTGCCTCCTCAATCTTTTGTTCTTTCAAAAAACCAAGTTCATAGAGTTGCAGCCTAGTATTGGTTTTATGTTTGCCCAAAAGCTGTCTGTCTACCAGGCTGGAGCCCCTATTGTGACCCTGCCTGCTACTTGTCCAGAGCTCACGTACCTGTCCTGCTGGTCAGGGAAGTGCCGCCCGCTCTCTCCCTGAGCCTCTCTTTTATTGATAATCATTCTATCGCAAATGTCATGATTTTAATGCAGAGATTTATTATATTATGATTATGTTTATTGTTAATTGAGTGATAATTTACATGGGAGAACATCGGATTTACACTCATCCTATCGTATTTTGTTTCACTGCAATGATTACTATCCCCTCACTGCATCATCATTCAACAGTATTTACTTTTATTACCTCTGTTTTTTTGTTTTGAATGTACACAACAACCATCAGGAATAATAATTTAAACAACCAAAGAGCACAATCTACAAGCCTGCCTCCTGGTCACCAACTCACAGCCTTTCTCTTTGCATGAGTCTGGAGTCCTCAGCTGATCTATCTCTCCGTGTCCTCATCTCTGCCTCCATCTGTGGTGTCACTGCTCCTCTGGATAGGGTCCCACATTCTGTTTGTGCTCTTCTTCCTTGATGGTCCTAGGTTCCTCTGTTCCTGGAATGTAACACTAATTACTCCCCCCGCCCCTTGTTTTTTTTTTTTTTTTACAAAATTTATACTTTTACAGTTGTGACAATTGCAATTAATCATGATAACAATTACTCACTATTGAATCATAAGAATCTTAACCCCATCTCTTTCACTAGAACCCTCTAGACAAGATGAAAACTATTCAGGGGATGTTCTACCTTCCCCTGCACACTCTGAAACTAAATTCCCTCTTGAAAATTTGTAAGCCAATCAGTTCGTGCCTTTGTCCTCTCTCCTCCTCCCCCTCCCCCATTTTAGCTAGCCATTGCCTAAGTTGCCTGTCCCTATCAATCCCTATACAGAGGGGATAAGATTGATCCTTGGTGTGAAGACTTCTTCTTCTCAGTTGGTATTTTGAGCTACTACATCTATAAATATAAGTCAAGTTCATCAAATTGTAGCAATTTACACATGTTTCCTATATCAAATTGTTTTTCCTTCCTCTAGTCCAGTTCTGATCATCAAACCATGCAATCTAGGACAAATGGGTACTATCTGCAAGTTTGGGCGTTCTTGTGCATCTCTTCTCACTTCATATCAGCTGGATGCTGCCCTCTTAGCTCTAGTCTTCTATGGCTATATCCTTGTTCATGGGCCCAGGAGTCCCCAGGTCTCACCATATTTTGGACCAACCAGTCCTTCCTCTTTTCTCTCTGATTTCCAGGTCTACAGGAATCTATGGAACATGGATGAACTCAGCTCATATCTTCATTGCTGCCTTTCCAACTTCCACTCACCAGTAGACTGACATGGTCACCAGCAAGCCTACATGCCTGCTAGTGTATTCCATTGTGTTTCAGTCCTGGAGCAAGGTTTGTCCTGAAGGGACTTTGTTGTTTGCCTTGATGGCTCCCTGGCAAACAACTTGCTTATTCCTGTAGTAGTCAATCAGACTGTCATTTCTGTTTTTGATTATTCCTCCTAGTCCTTCTTTCCAGAAGTATCTTCTGTCCCTCTAGCTGCTCCAGGCTGGTCTGTTTGTCCTTTCAAGTGGGAATATCCCACCTCAGAAGGTTCTGGATGGGCATCAGAATTCCATCTAAGGTATTATACACTGCAAAGCCTCCACAAGTAGCCTCTCTCACTGTGCAAATTCTAGCATCCCTTTTAGGTGTTCCAATCAATTATAGGCTGAAGACAGGCTTACAGGCTTTCTATAATCATGTTTCCTGATATTTCTTTATATCCAACTCAAGTGTGTATTTTACAATAATAGGCAAAGAAAAAACAATATTCATAATACAGTCAAGCATCTTAACATCATTTTCCCTCTTTTACCCATTCAGACTATGCCTAAATCCCTGTATCACATAGCCCTGTTGTTTCAAGGTTGAGCATATATCACTATTTACCTCTGTCCCATTTAGCCCATGCAAACCTGCCTAAGTGTTCTCCTGTCTACCTTGTTCTTCCATCCCCCTTCTCCTTTTTGTGTATTGCCCTCCCCAATACCCTAACTATGATATGTCTATCCCCTCCCCTACACTCTACCAGCCCCTTCCTGATAACCAACAAAGAAGTTTGTTTGTTTGTTTTCTTTTAGTATGGGTATGTTTGTTTGTTTGTTTGTTTTGAGAATGCGTAGTGGTTACGAATCGGGCTGCGAACCTTAAGGTCAGTGGTTCGAAACTACCAGCCGCTCCACGGGAGAAAGATGAGGCTTTCTACTCCCGTAAGGATTTACACCCTCGGAAACCCTGTACAGGGTCGCTATGGGTCGACTCCGACTCGAAGGCACTTAACAACAACAACAACATATAGACATTGACAATTTTAAAAAAGGAAACAGCCCAAATGCACATTCATAATAGAATGGGTAAACAAATTTTGGTATAATAATAGTATGGAATTCTCGACAATAAAAATACATGGAGTACTTCCCCTCGGTACCAACATGGCTGCAGCCCTGCATACTGCGGGCACACTTCCCTGTGACCGGCTGGCGTCTGGTGGCTCGAGGGTGCAGCAGCAGTGGACATGCCAGTAGGGGACGGCGGTGACAGCGGCAGCCACAGAAGCAACCCAGTGGCGGGTCAAAAGCACAAAACCTCAAGTTCAACCAACGAACATGGGAGGCCCTAAAACTCTCGGAGAGGTACATGACTTCCTGTTCAGGCTCTTCTTGGACCGGGATCTCATGACACTGACACTGCAAAATAAGCTGGCACCAATCATTGCCAAACGCCGAACCCCCAGAATCTAAGAGCAGTATCGGAGGATTGGCGCAGGTCCCTCATCAAGCTGTGGACGTCCAGGCAAGGCGAAGGGATGGTGAAACTGTTGGACAAGATGTCCCCCAACACAGCCCCTCACAAATACTATACTGGATTTTGGTATGTCCATCCTTTAACCGAAGAAGCAATTGAAGAAATGGAGAGAGATGGACTGGAAAGGGCAATTGCCTTCACACAGTATCCGCAATACAGCTGTTCCACCACAGGCAGCAGCTTAAATGCTATTTACAGATACTACAGTGGAGTGGGGAAGAAGCCGACCATGAAGTGGAGCGCCATAGACAGGTGGCCCACGCATTCCCTCCTCAGCCGAATGGTCAGCAGAGGGGAGCCTTATCCTCAGGAGGTCGGAGCCACTGTCCAAAGAGTCATGGATAAGCTGGGCTACTCCAACCCTTACCGACGGGTGTGGCAGTCTAAGGTTGGGCCGATGCCCTGGCTGGACCCTCAAACAGATAAGACCATCAAAGGGCTCTGCGAGAGGGACAGGAAGAACATCCTTTTGGTTCCGATAGCATTTATAAGTGATCACATTGAAACGCTGTATGAACTGGATATCAAGTACTCTCAAGTTCTAGCCAAAAAGTGTGGAGTGGAAAATATCCGAAGAGCAGAGTCTCTGAATGGAAATCCATTGTTCTCTAAGGCCCTGGCCGACTTGGTGCTCACGCACATTCAGTCCAACGGGCGCTGCTCCAAGCAGTTGACGCTGGGCTGCCCGCTCTGTCCTAATCCGGTCTGCGGAGAACTGAAATCCTTCATTACCATCCAGCAGCTGTGACCTCCACAGAGGCCCCAGCCTCCAGAACCCTCTGGTGGGCAGCAGGGAGATGGCATTACCAGCTCAAGAAGGAAGTCTCAGTGCTGCGTGTACAGCCTTCGAGCCCAAATCACTGGATTGTTTGTAAGGATAGACCCTCAAATTCTTCTTGAAGGAATTCTATTTTTACATACCTACATAGTAAATATTTATATTCCCTCTCTCTGGGTAAAGTTACTCATTTGGAATGCCCAGTAGACTATTGTTATTATTATTTTTCTTTAAATGAGTTTTAGAAATCATCCTTATGAGATGTACACATCTTAAAACAGAGGTTTTGGTTTGTAGTGTCCACAAAGCATCCTACAAGATTCCGGAGAGGGTCTGTGGCCCTAATAATTAATTAAGTATACACTTTGGTAATTTTTTATGTTTTCTGATTGCCTCCAGGAAGATGTGATCAGGATGTGGTCTTCCCTTTTCACTCTTCTGTGCTGCCCGGTCAGGGAAGCGCCAGAAGTCCCAATCATCAGCTGTGTTTTGTGACCTTGAATTCTTTCTTAAATTGTCATTCTTTTATTATAAAAATTACATGCCTGTGTGATAGGACATTAGAAAAATAGAGAAAACAAAATAACCACTATAATATAACAACTATTACCTTTATGTGTCACCCCTGTCTCGGCCTGTGCATACTTTGAATGCCATAGTAACTTGAAATGTGTGAATAAAAGTTTCTTCTAAGAATGTAGAAATGACATAGGACCAGAATTTGATCTATATTTGGAGTTAAGTGGATTAAAGAAATCTCTGATGGAGCTATAAAAAAAAAAAAACCAATAAAAATACGTATACTTTTGCTCCACAAAATGTGAGCAATAGAACCAAGACAAAAGTTAGATATGCATGGGGCAAGCTATGAAGCTCTTTAACAGACAAAATGAATGTATGGTGAAAGAAATCAGAAGAGGAGTTAACTCTTGCGTTGGAGACTGACTGGGAAGAAAAAGAAGAAAACTTTCTGAGGTGATGTTCTAGGTTTCAATAAGAAATAAGTTTACATGTGTATTCAAGTGTCAAAATGCATCTAACAGTACACCAAAGAGTTGTGCATTTCACTGTGAGGATAACTCAGAAGTTTTGCTGCAAAATCATAGAAATATTTATTAAACTAAAATATAAAAATGTGAAACTATTTCTTCTTTTTGTTTTTAAAGTTTTTATTGTGAATTTAGTGATAATTTACATGGGAGAACATCAATTTTGCACTCATCCTATCATATTTGATTTCATTACAGTGATTACAATCCCCTCCGTGCATCATCATTCAATAGTATTTGCTTCTATTCCCTCTTTAAAAAAATAAAAAGTACACAAAAACACTTAGGAATATATAATCATTTAAACAACTGACCAACGGGCACATTCTGCAAGCCTACCTCTCGGTCACCAGCACACAGTCTTTTTCTTTGCATAAGTCTGGAGTCCCCAGCTAATCTATCTCTCCATATCCTCATCTCTGCCTCCATCTCTGGTGTCGCTGCTTCTCGGGATAGGGTCCCACATTCTGCATATGCTTTACTCTCTTGATGGTCCTAGGGTCCTCTGTTCCTGGAATGTAAGACTAACTCCTCCTCCTTTTTTGTTACAAAACTTCTATATTTACAGTTGTGACAGTTGCAATTAGTCATGATAACAATTATTCACTTTTGAATTTTAAGAATCTTATCCCAATCTCCTTTCATGAGACCCATCCAGATAAGGTGAAAACTATTCAGTAGGGATTCTACCTTCACCTACATATTCTTAAACTAAACTTCCTCTTGAAAACTTGCAAGTCAATCACTTCGTGCCTTTATCACCCCTTCATTTTAGGTAGCCAATGGCTAAGTTGTCTGTCACTATGTACCCAGTATACAAAGGGGATAGAATTGATCCTTGATGTCAAGATTCCTTCCCTCTCAGTTGGTATTTTGAGCTACTACATTCATTAATATAGGTCCAGTTCATTAAAATGTAGCAATTTGCACTTGTTTCCTTTATCAATTTTTTTTTCTTCCTCTAGTCCATTTCTGATCATCAACCCATCCAAGCTAAGTCAAATAGGTACTATCTGCAAGTTTGGGCATTCTTTTGCGTCTCCCCTCACTTCATATCAGCTGGATGCTTCACTCTAAATTCTAGTCATCAGTGGCTATGTCTCTGTGCATGGGTTCAGAATTTGTAGGTCTCACCATACTTCAGACAAACCAGTCCTTCCTCTTTTCTCTTTCATCTCCAGGTCAACAGGAGTCTATGGAACATGGTTGAATTCTGCCTGTATTTTCATTCATGCCTTTCCCTCACTTTCACTTTCCACTAGACCAACATCATCACCAGAAAGCATACATGTCTGCTCATGTGTTCCTTTTGAGTTTCTGTCTTGGAAGGAGGATTGTCCTGAAGGGACTTGATTGCTTCTTTGATGGCTCCCTGGCAAGCAACTTACTTGTTCTTATAATAGCCAATCAGACTGCCATTCCTCTAGCTGGTTAAGGCTGTTCTGCTTGTTCTTTCAAGTGGGAATTACCAACTCAGAAGATTCTGGATGGGGCTCAGGATTCTACCTAGGTCCTATACACCACAAAGGCTCCACAAGAAGCCTATTTCAGTGTTCTATCTACCTTATTCTTCTATCCCCCTCCTCTTTCTTGTGTATTGCCCTCCCCAACACCCAGACTATGATGTGTCTATCCCCTCCCCTGTGTTCTACTGTCCCTTCCCTCCTACTCCTGGTAACCAACATAGAATTTTTTTTTTCTTTTTTCCTTTTAGCATGGGTATATTTCTTAAGCTGTTACACTAATCATCTTATGCAATATTTGTCCTTTTGTGACTGACTAATTTCACTCAGCATAATATCCTGAAGGTTCATCCATGTTAGGTGGTGACTTGCAGCTTCCTTGTTATTCTTCAAAGTAGTTTAATATTCCATTGTGTGTATATCCCAAAGTTAGTTTATCCATTCATCTCTTGATAGGCACTTAGGCTGTCTCCATTTTTTTTATTTTTTATTTTTTTGCTATTGTGAATAGTGCTATGATAAACATTGGTGTGCATATACCTATTCGTGTTCTGGCTCATATTTCTTATGGATATATACCAGGTAGAGGAATTGCTGGATCATAAGGTATTTGTATTTCCAGCTTTCTGAGGAAGCATACTGTTTTCCAGAGTGTTTGGACCGTTTTGTATTCCCAACAGCAATTTTAGAGGGTTCCAGTCTCTCCACATCCTCGTCAACATTTATTATCCTCCACGTTTTTGAATTTCACTGTTAATACTGGTGTGAAATGATATCTAATTGTTGTTTTGATTTGCATCTCTCTAATGGCTAATGATTGTGAACATTTCTTCATATGTTTGCTGGCTGCCCGAATGTCTTCCTTGGTGAAGTGTCTGTTTGTGTCCTGTGCCCATTTTTAAATCGGGTTATTTGTCTTTTTCTTGTAGAGATGTTGTAGTTTCTTATAGATTTTATAAATTAGTCCCTTGTCTGGTATGTCATTGCAAAATATTTTTTACCATTCTGTGGGCTCCTTTTTTACTCTTTTGGTGAAATTCTTTGATGCACATAAGTTTCTAATTTTTAGTATGTCCCAATCAACTAGTTTTTCTTATTTTGTTTGTGCAATTCTCGCAATGTTTGTTAGTCTATGCATGCCCTGTATTGTTGTTGTTAAGTACCGTGGAGTTCATTCCGACTCTTAGTGACCCTGCACAGGGTTTCTGAGGCTTCAAATCCTTACTGGTAATTTCTAACAGCCGACCTTGATGATAGCATCCCATTTCGTAACCACTGCACTACCAGAGTTGCCCTGTATTAGAGCCCTTATATTTTTTCATTGATGACCTTTATAATTCCGGGATTCACATTTAGGTCTTTAATCCATACTAAATTGGGTGAAGTAAAGGTCTTGTTTCAATCTTTTTCGTATCAATTTCCAGTTCTGCCAGCACCAGTTGTTGAAGATATTATCTCCTCCCCATTAAATGTACTTTGGCCCTTTGTCAAAGATCAGTTGGCTATATGTGGATGAGTTAATTTCTGGATTCTCAGTTCTGTTCCATTAATCTGTTTATCTTTCATTGTATCAGTACCAGGCTGTTTTGATCTCTGTAACCATGTAGTAAGGAACTTTGGTAGCATTGTTGTTGTTGTTGTTAAGTGCCGTCGAGTCAGTTCCGACCCATAGCAACCCTGTATAGGGTCTCTGAGGCTGTAAATATTTACGGGAGCAGAAAGCCTCATCTTTCTCCCACGGAGCAGCTGGTAGTTTCGAACTGCTGACCTTAAGGTTCGTAGCCCGATTCATAACCACTACGCTACCAGAGCTCCTTGGTAGCGTAGTGGTTACAAATTGGGCTGCTAACATCATGGTTGGCAGTTCAAAACTATCAGCAGTTTCACGGGAGAAAGATGAGGCTTTCTGTTCCTGTAAAGATTTACAGCCTCGGAAACCCTGTGCAGGGTCACTATGAGTTGGAACTGACTCCGTGGTACTTAACAACAACAACAACAACCATGTAGTAAATTTTGAAATCAGGAAGTGAGAGGCTTCCAACTTAGCTGTTCTTCAGCAGTGCATTGCTTATACTGGGTCTCTATCCTTTCCATGTAAAGTTTGTAATTGTATTTTCCCTCATTTTAAAGAATGTCTTTGGAATCTGGATTGGGATTGCATTAGATGTGTAGATTGCTTTGGGTAGTACTGACATTTTCGCAATGTTAAGTCTTCCTATCCAGGAGCATGGTATATTTTTGTATGTCTCTTTTGGTTTCTTATAGTAGTGATTTGTAGTCTTGTTTGTTATAGCTCCTTTGTTTCTCTGATTAGATTTATTAATCAATATTGCATCCTTTGGGTTGCTATTGTAAATAGTATTGCTTTCTTAATTTCCTTTTCAGCATTGTCATTATTAGTATAGAGGAACCCTACTGAGTTTTGTATGTTGATCTTATACCCCGCCACTTTGCTGAATCCTCCAATGAGTTCCAGTAGTTTTGTTTGTTTGTTTGCTGAATCTCTGTGGTTTTCTATATGTAGGATCATCTCATTTGCAAATGTAGAGAGTTTTCCTTCCTCTTTGCCAGTCTGGATGCTTCTAATTTCTCTTCTTTGCCTTATAGCTGTGGCTAAGTTTTTCAGCACAATATTGAATAGAAGTGGTGATAAAAGGCATCCGTGTCTGATTACTGTTCAAAAAGGGAAAGCCCTCAGTTTTTCTCCATTGAGAGTGATGTTGGCTATTGGTTTTGGATATATGATATTAATTATGAGGAGGAATTTCCCTTCAATTCCTACTTTGTTGAGTGTTTTTATCAGGAAGAGATGTTGGATTTTGTCAAACGTCTTTTCTGCATCAATTGATATAATCATGTGGTTCTTTTGCTTTTTCTTATTTATATGGTGGATTACATTGATTATTTTTCTAATGTTGAACCATGCTTACATCCCACTTAGTCATGATGTACTAATTTTTGATGTGTTGTTGAAATCTGTTGGCTAGGATTTTAAAAATTTTTGCATCTATGTTCATGAGGGATATTGGTATATAATTTTCTTTCCTAGTAACATCCTTCCCTGGTTTTGGTATGAGGGCTATGCTTGCTTCATAAAATGTATTAGGGAGTTTCCCACCCTTTTCTATATTCTGAAATAATTTGAGTAGAATTGGTGACAGCTCTTCCCTGAATGTTTGGCAAAACTCATCAGTGAAGCCATTTGGCCCTGGGCTTTTTTTGGTTGGGATTTCCTTGGTGACTTGTCAATTTCTTCTTTTATTTTAGGTCTGTTCAAGTTTTCTACTTCACTCTATGTAAGTTTAGGTAGGTCTTGCTTTTCTAAAAATGTATCCATAGCCTCTAGATTTTCAAATTGTTGGAGTACAACTCTTCATAATGTTCTGTTATTATCTTTTTTATATCCGTTGGTTCTGTTGTAACATCACCCATGTGGTTTCTTTTTGTGTGTTATTAGTGTCTTCTCCTTATTCTCTTTTGTTAAATTTGTTAATGGTTTGTCAATTTTTGTTAATCCTTTTGAAGAACCAGCGTCTTATCTTGTTGATTCTTTCCATAGTTTTTCTGTTTTCTATCTCTGTTGGGAGAAGCTGAGCTGAAAGTCCCTGACTTGGGGGTACTTTAACCAAAGGATTACAACTGAACAGTTGTGGACCAGAAACTCCGGCTGCATCCAAGTGAAGCTGCCCCCCTAAGGAACTTGCAGTCCTGCCTCAGGGCACAGAGAACTTGCAAGGTCTTTCCTTGTACTTAGCTATGTCCTTCGGCTTAGCCTGTGCAACATTCTAGCCGTTCTAGCAATGTTCTGGGTAGCTACCACAAGTTACAGTTTTTATGATAAGTTCCGCTTGCTGCAAGCTCCTTCAGTACAAGATGTTCTTGTACTCCTTACCTTCCCTCAAGCACCTCCCCTTGAGCTGTATATAAAATAAACTCACTGCTTTGGTCTGTGCCACAGTATCTCCATCGGAGTGCTGCGTCCTACCTGGTCCCAACTTTACTTATTTCACTTGTATCTTCCTTTTATTTCTAATATCTCGTCAGCCCTACTTAGGTTTAATCTCTCTGCACGGGTTGTGGAGTATTGCTGACTGTTGGATGTGGCATATCTCATTTATTTCTGCTCTAATTTTTAAAATTAGCTTTCTTCTGGTGACTGTAGGCGTACTTTGCTGGTCTCTTTCTAATTGTTGGAGATATTGTGTTAATGTGTTGATTTTGGTTCTTTCTTCTTTGTGAATGTGTGCAGTTATTGCAATACATTGTTCTCTCAGCATTGCTTCTGCCTTGCCCCATAGGTTTTGGTATGGTGTGTTTTCATTCTTATTTGTTTGTAGGAAATTTGTAAATTTATCTTTCATTTGTTCTAATACCAAGTAGCTGTTAGGAGGATGCTGATCAATTTCCATGTATTTGACTTTATTTCCTTAATCTTCCTATTGTTGATTTGTAATTATATAGTATTGTGAACTGAGAAGATACTTTGTAGTATTTTTTTTTTTTAAGGTTTTTATTGTGGATTGAGTGAAAGTTTTCAGGGCACATCATTGGTTTCACATTCAAACATTCATATACCTTGTTTCATTACATTGATTATAATCCCTTCCACATACCATCAGTTAACAGAGTTTCTCTCT
>NW_006408947.1:207280-210301 GCF_000296735.1 Chrysochloris asiatica | reverse complement strand
GACCGAGCTCCTCACTACACATCCACCCGATCCGCCATCTTCAAGGAAGTCCTGGTAGTGTAGTGGTTAAACAAACAAACAAACAAACAAACAAACAAACAAACAAACAAACAAACAAACCTGGTTGCGAACCTCGCGGTCAGCAGCTCAAATCCTCCAGGCCCTCCACATGAGAAATACCTTATGATCCAGCAATTCCTCTACTTGATATTTACCAACAAGAAATATGAGCCATAGCATGAGTAGAATATGCACACCAATAGCAGCACTATTTACAATAGCAAAATGATGGAGACAGCCAGAATGTCCATCAACTGAAGAATGGATAAACAAACTGTGGTTCATACACACAATGGAATATTATGCTACCTTGAAGAATAACAAAGAAGCTGCAAGCCTATGGTGAGTGAAATTAGTCACAAAAGAACAAATACTGCTTAGAATAACTATTGTAAAAGACTCAGAAAAAGAACGCATAAGAAATGGTGTGGGTGGATTCTTTGCTGGTAACAGGGTTGTGAGGGTGGGGTGAGGGAAGGGAATGGAAGGTGGCCCACAGGGTAGGGAATAGACACAGGATAGTTTGGGTGCTATGGAAAGAGGCAATACAAGAAGGAGGAGGGGAATGGAAGAACAAAGTGGACAGGAAAATAACTAGGCTGGTTTGCATGGGCTAAGTGGAACAGAGGTAAATAATGATGTATGCACAAAGTTGAAACAGCAGGGCTGTGGGATAGAGGTATTGAGACATGGTCGGAATGGGAAAAATCTGGGGGAAATAATGTTAAGATGCTTGGCTGTCTTTCGAATTTTGGTTTCCCTTGCATAACATTATAAAATAGACTCTTGAAGGGGAGCGCTTGTAAGTCAGTCTTCTGCCTGTAACTGATTGGAATACCTAAAATGGGGGAACAACCTGCCCAGTAAAGGAGGCTTCCTTGGAGTCTCTGTATTACATAAGACCATAGGTGGGATCCTGAACTGCATCCAGAATCTTTTAAGTTGGGAAATTTCCACTTGAAAGGACAAGCAGACCTGCATGGAGTGGCTCGAAAAACACAAGATACTTCTTGAAAGAAAGATCGACAGGAAAATACAAAACAATATAGGCAGACCAACTGATTAATGCAAGAACAAGCAAGTTGCTTGCCCAGGAGATATCAAGGCAAGTGGTCAGGTCCCCTCAGAGCAAACCCCCTTCCAAGACTAAGTCTCAATACACATTCTGGTTGGTGACCACGCTCATCACTGATAAGGGGAAGTGAGGGAAAAACAACAATGATGTGGTAAGCTAAGCCCTACAATGTTCAATAGACTTCTGTGAACCTGGATGAAGACCTGGTTGGCCAGCAGCGTGGAAAGACCTGGGAACTCTTCATCCCAGAGTCAGTGACATAGCCACAGAAGACTAGAGTGGAGAGTGAAGCGTCCAGCTTATCAGAAGAGAGGGCATATGCACAAGAACACCCACACTTGCAAATAATACCCACTTGACCTGGCTTCAATGACTGGATGATCAGAACTCAACTAGAAGAAGAAAGAAGAGGGAAAAAAGAGTAATCTGATACAATTTGATGAACTTGACCTACACTTATGGATGCAGTAGCTCAAAAGAGGGAACAAATCTTTAGAGCAAGGATCATTCCCACTCCCTCCATACACAGAGTAGCCAGGGATGGACAACTTGGACATTGGCTATCCAAAATGGGGGTGGTGGTGGACTACAAAGGCAAGAAGTGACTGGCTTACAAGCTTTCAAGAGGAAACCTAGATCCAAAGGACATGGAGGGTGTGGAGGAAGGTAGAATCTCCACTGAGTAGTATCCAATCTGTCTAGGCGGGGCTGATGAAAGGAAATGCGGATAGGTCTTTTGAGATACAATAGTGAATAATAGTTATCAGGACTGACTGTGAGGGTTGGAAATGTAAAGGTAGACGTTTTGTAGCGAGGAGGGGAGTGATTAACTTTTCAGTCTAGGAGAAGAGGTCCCTAAGACCATCAAGGGAGAAGAGCGGAGAACAGGACCCTACCTAGAGAGACAGTGATGCCAGAGATGGAGGTAGAGAGGATGATGTGGAGAGATGGAGCACCTGAGGACTTAAGACTCAGAGAGTGAGAAGGGCTGTGTGCTGATGACTAGGGGGCAAAGCTTGCAGGGTATACCCTTTGGTTGGTTGATGATGTATGGAGGGGATTTTAACCATGGCAATGAAACGATATATGGTAGGATGAATACAAAACTAATGTTTTCCCATGTAAACTATCACATAATTTACAATAAAACATTAAAAAAACAAAAACAAAAAAAAACCCAGGTGGAATCCTGAACCACATCCAGACTTTTTTGATGTGGGAAATTTCCACTTGAAAAGACAAGCTGACCAGCCTGGAGCAGCTAGAAGGACAGAAGATACTTCTTAAAAGAAACACTGACAGGAAAAATATAAAATAATATAGGCAGACCGACTGATTACTACAAGAACAAGCAAGTTGCTTGTCCAGGAGATATCAAGGTAAGTGGTCGGGTCCCCTCAGGGCAAAAACCTTCTAAGACTAAGACTCAATGGGAATACACTCTCTGATTGGTGACCACGTTTGTTGCCAATAATGGGACGTAAGGGAAAACCAGCAATGAAGCTGTGAGCTAAGCCCAACAATGTTCAATACACTCATGTGAACCCGGATGGAGACCTGGTTGGCTAGCAGTGTGGCAAGACCTGGGAACGCTTTGGTCCAGAGTCGGTGACATAGCCACAGAGGACTAGAGTGGAGAGTGAAGTGTCCAGCTGATAAGAAGAGAGGGCATGTGCAGAAGAACACCCATGCTTGCAGATAATACCCACTTGACCTGGCTTCAATGACTGGATGATCAGAGCTCAACTAGAAGAAGAAAGAAGAGGAAAAAAAGAGTAATCTGATAACAATTTGATGAACTTGACTACACCTATGGATGCAGTAGCTCAAAAGAAGGAACACATCTTTACAGTGAGGATCATTCCCACCCCCTCCATACACAGAGT
>NW_006408947.1:193212-207180 GCF_000296735.1 Chrysochloris asiatica | reverse complement strand
GACCTGGCTTCAATGACTGGATGATCAGAGCTCAACTAGAAGAAGAAAGAAGAGGAAAAAAAGAGTAATCTGATACAATTTGATGAACTTGTCCTACACCCATGGATGCAGTATCTCAAAAGAGGGAACAAATCTTTACAGCAAGGATCATTTCTACCCACTCCATACGCAGAGTAGACAGGAATGGGCAACTTAGACATTGGCTACCCAAAATGGGTGTGGCTACAAAGGCAAGAAGTGACAGGCTTACAAGCTTTCAAGAGGGAATCTAGATCCAGAGGGCATGGAGGAAGGTAGAATCTCCACTGAGTAGCATCTAATCTTTCTAGGCGGGGCTGGTGAAAGGAGATGGGGATAGGTCTCTTGTGAAACAATAGTGAATAATTGTTATCAGGACTGATTGTGAGGGTTGGAAATGTAAAGGTAGACATTTTGTAGCAAAAGGAGGGGAGTGATTGACTGCAGCCTAGTAGTGGAGGTCCCTGGAACCATCAGGGGAGAAGACCGAAAGCAGGACCCTACCCAGAGAAGCAGTGACGCCCAGAGATGGAGGTGGAGATGATGATGTGGAGAAATGGAGTGGCTGGGAACTTTAGACCCAGAGAGGGAGAGGGGCTGTGTGCTGATGACGGCAGGGGCTGGGGGGCAGAGGGGGCAAGCTTACAGGGTAGTCCCTTTGGTAGGATGATGATATATGGAGGGGATTGTAACCATGGCAATGAAACAATATATGATAGGATGAATGTAAAGCTAATGTTCTCCCATGTAAATTATCACACAATTCACAATAAAACATAAAATAAGTTATTAAACATAAATTCATGTTTAAGTGCTTTTTAAAAATCATTAGTGCATAGTTTTTAAGAAATAATTACTTTTTGACGCATAGAAGTGACTTCAGATAGTTTTTATTGCTAAAGAAAAAGCAAATATATTCTTTGGGGCATAAATGGTTAGAAGGGAAAAAAAAAAGTCCCTGGAATACAAAAATTAGATGAACTCATCCAAACTGCAACTTAACATGATTCACAAAATTACTCTGTATATTAGGACAAATTTGTGTAATGGTGGCAAAAGTTTTGATAACTTATATGTTAGATTCTAAATTCCTATGCAGTGTGACTCAGTTAAATAGACCAAAACATTTGTAATTCGGAATAGTCATTGAAATTGTACTATATACTTGTACTACATTCTTCCACAAACAAGGTAATGTTTAAGACTATGTACTTAGCTTTTTTTTTTTAATTTTTAAAAGATTTTTAAATTTAAAGCTGTAAAAATTAGGTAACATCTTATTTCTAAAATCATCTCCCCTTTTAAAATCTCTACCAAAAAAATTGTGAAACCATTAAAATCCACATAACAAATGAGAATTACCAGAGTTTTTTTAAAAAAGAAAACTTGTCCAACTACATAAAAATTCAAGAGTCTTAAAAATCCCCTTAGTTATGCATTACAACTCTTTGAATTGTGGCCTTTTTGTTTTTTTGCTCTTCTCTAGAACAAGAAGAGGTACTGCATGAGTCTTAACAGTCTACCTAAGCAATGTTCCATAAATCTGTATTTTAGCATAGCATTTCAGAAATCATATTAATTTTACACAGAATATAAATTTACTTTTCTGTGAATTAGTTCAGGCACCTGTTTATTTGCTCCCAGAAAAAAAAAATTATTTTAGAACTCAATAACATTTAAGTCTACTTTAATTATTTTCAGAAATAGATCAACTGGAATTTTACACACTTGGAATTTTAATATCATATACATGAATTCTGCAAAAATAAAAAGGTTTAATATTAAATTTCAATTATGTAAGATTTCAATTATTAAAACACTGGAATATACCTCTATTATATGGGCTAATATTGTTGTTGTTGTTATGTGCCATGAAGTCAGTTCCGACTCGTAGCGACCTTGTACAGGGTTTCCGAAGCTGTAAATCTTTACGGGAACAGAAAGCCTCATCATTCTCCCGTGGAACAGCTGGCAGTTTCGAACTGCTGACCTTGAGGTTCACAGACGATTCGTAACCACTATGCTACCAGAGCTCCTTAAGGGCTAGTATTAGTTGTAGATTATTTAAGAAATTCATTCAACTTTACCTTCATAAAATTCTCCTTCCATTCCATAGGGTTCTAACAGGTTTAAAAATTCCCACTTAAGTCACTAATAGATCAGGCAGCAAAGAAATGATGATTAAACTACTGCAGCCACACCGCTTGAAAATTAGCTATTAGGTCAAGTCCCATTATGGTATCTTTCAGATTATCTTGAGCCCCAAGGAAATAAGATGTAGGGCAATTTGATGTGATTTCCTGGGGATATCCATAACAATACATTTTGAAATGAGGAGCGATCAAGGGAATCAGAATTGGCAAAGGGGGAAAAAAACCAAGTCACTAGTGCTTCTGGAGGTTAGGCAGATAAGATGATACTAATATGACTCCTGAAGATGGAGAGTGGATATTCAAAAATAAACTTCACCTCTTGCACAGTTTTGCACTGATGATGATATTACAGGTAAAACTTACAGGCAGTGCTGAGCTTGACATAGGAGTGCTTAAGTTAACTGAATGTAAATCACAAAATTGTAAAGCTAGATAGAGGCTTTGAGTTGACTTCTTGTAACATGAAGAAACTGGAAGTGATTTTCCCAAAATCAGAGTTTTAAAAGACATATAACTAGACCCTTCGTCTCTTCTAGTTCAGTGATGTTTTTGTTATGTCCAGAATTTGGGGTCCCCAAAGACCACCCAGGAGCCTTGTACCAATGCAAATACATAAGGGAAATTTATTCAAGCTCGAGCCAGGTCTCTAACCTTATCCAACGCATCGGAATAGGGAAAGAGCCCTGAATTCATTGTCTGCAGGGTTTTTATAGAGTTTTCAAACAGCTCAGGTTTCTCAGCTTTACAATCTTTGGATTGGTTAACAATTGGCAAACTATGAGATGTTACAGTTTAATTGGTCGGGACTGGTGGTCTTTGTTCTTAGGCTAGGGTAAAGGAAAACATCTGGCCTCTGGCCTTGAGCTGCCTGGCTATTTATACATATATCATTTTCTTGGAGCTAGAGGACGTGTTCAGGCTAATGTACAGAATGGAGATTGACCTTGTCTCTGGAGGGAACTAAAAACTGAGGCCTTGTCTATTTAAAATGCTTTCCTGAGCCTGACTAGAGTTTAGTCAAGCAGTCTCTAGGTAGACAAAATCAGGTAAAATCAGTTTGGTCCTTACATTTTCACCTTATCACATCATCTCACTTCAAATATTTTCAAACAACACTTTAAATGTAAGGAAAAACCATTTGGTAATGTTGATTTATTTTTTTCAAACATGACATTTTAAAATATGGACCCAACTTAAAAAGTGCTTATGAAATGTTACTAAAGTAAAAAGAACTAACTAGGGATTTTGAAACTCTTTTGTTACATTAAAAAACAATAATAATAACCCCTTGGCCTTCCCCCAATGTCAACTCTTTCTAAGTTAACATTTTAAATAACTTAAAATTATTTTTTCTGTGTTGAATCTATCAACAGGACCACTATGTAGTCAGAATTCATCTTGCTGAGCTTTCCAAATTCTCACCCAGTTCCCATTTACAATCAACCCAGGAACCCATGCATAACAACAGTGGATGGCCACAGGGATGCAATCTGAGACTGGGAAACCCTCAAGGAAGCATATAGGTCAACATAAGGCCTGAACTTGCAATCTTTGCCTCTTAAACACCTACTAAGCTAATTGACCCAAATGATCTTTAGCAGAACTACCAGTTAAAACTATTTTCAAAGACTGAAGATCAAGAAAGATTTAATGTTATGCTAAGAAAGAGTAATCTGACACAGGAAGACTATATTTAATTCCTATGAGTATTTTAAAATATATGTTAATTTTTAAACATTATTACACAAATTTAGTATCCCCTGGGAGTCCTAGTGTGGCACTGTGGGCTAATGTGTCAGACTGCAAGGTCAGTGGTTCAAGCTCACCAGCTGCTCCTTGGGTTGCTATGGGTCGGAATTGACTCCACGGCATTTAACAACAACAACAATGGGTCTTACATACTGGGTCTGCCTTAACAGGAAAAGGAGTCTTATAAGAATTTATCTAATGTGGAAAATAAATAACCTGTTAATATTTTACATTGCCTTTTTTAAACCATGTTTCCCCTTTTTGTAGAAAAAATATAATGTTTTAGGGATATGACTATGACAAATAGCAGTGGAAAGAGGAAAGTTTTTTTATGAACAGTATAAATTTTCATTCATTAAGGTTAATCTGAAACTATAGAACATGATGCCTGATTGACATCTGCAAGAAGCCCATAAAATTTGTGCTTCATCAATGTTTCAGTCAAACCAGTCATGATGTCTAAATTTAAGCTGTGCTTTAGTAATCGATCTATGTGACTAGATAAAAAGCAAATAGGGATGACTTAAAAGCTTCATTAATTCATTGCACACTGAAATTCACAATTGGTAAGAAAAATAGGAAATAATCTACTGCATTCACCAAAAACTCCAAGACAGAAAACTCAGGTATTCAGTATCTTTTCACAGGTATTGCTAGTTCAAAAACCAAAACTTAGGAAATACTGGCACTTAGAAGGAAAAAAGTTTCCACTGTTATTTTAAAAAAAGCACTCAATATGAAAACTAACAGTTTGCATGGAGCAGAAAGAAAATTAGGTAATGCTAAAACAAATACTAATAATTTAGTGTAATGTACAAAACTTACCACTTTTACTGAAGTATGCCTTAAGAAAAAAGTACAAATTGTATTTACATAATTATACACTTTGTCTTTGACTTTTTTTTCTTCTTTTTATTATCTTTGCTCATCTTTTCAGTATGTTTTCTTATTTCTCAAATTAATGCTTAAAAGGCATCATCAACACCCTGTCTTGTCTTTGCTGATGTTTCAATAAAAGGAATTCCATAACATCTTGCTAACTCCTGAGCCTATTTTTTGTCTACTGTTCTAGAAGGCAAATCACACTTATTTCCTACTAGGACCATAGGTACATCTTCAGTGTCTTTAACTCTTTTAATTTGTTCTCTATAATGGGGAATCTCTTCAAAGGATTTAGGATTATTTGTGTGGCGCTGTGGGCTAAGCGTCAGACAGCAGTCATGTGAAATGCAAGATTGGTGCATCAAGCTTACCAGGTGCTCCTTGGAAACCCTACACAGGGTCGTTATGGGTCGGAATCGACTCGACGGCACTTCGCAACAACAACAACAAAGGCAAATACACAAAGAAAGTCCTCCCCAAGCTTCATTTACTTGTCCCTCATTGCTGTGTCTAGAATATCCAAGAGACAAGTTTCTCCATCAATTACTATTTGTTTCCTGTAGGAATCCAATACCTAGGGTCATATTCATCTACAAAGTGACTCTAAATTAGCTGTATCGTCAAGGCATTCTTGCCTACGCCACCAGCTCCAACTACCACAAGTTTATATTCAGTCATTTTCAGCAGGCCTTTGTCCCGTACCTGGGAGACGGTAGAGCCTCTGCCCACTCCCGTGGCCTTCAGTACCTGTGCCAGATTCGCTCCCAGTCAGAAATGGTGGGGCTGAGTATTGGCTGAGTAGCCTCCGCAGCCATCACTGCTACTGCCGCGGCCACTGCCTCATCCCTGTATTTTCATTGACGATCTTTATAGTTCTATCTTTTACATTTAGGCCTTTAATCCACAGTGAGATTGTTTTTGTATATGGTGTGAGATATGGGTCTTATCTCATTCTTTCGCAAATAAATCAATTTCCAATTTTGTCAGCATCATTTATCTGAGTATCCCTTCTTCCTTTGATGTGTTTTTCCCCTTTGTTAAAGATGAGTTGACTGTATGTAGATGGATTTACTTCCTAAGTCTCTTCCATTGATCTATGTATATTTTGTTGTACCAGTACTAGGCTGTTTTGACCACTGTGACTGTGTAGTAAATTTTGAGATCAGAGAGGGAGAGGTCTCCAGCTTGGTTCTTCTTACACAGTACTTTGCCTGTCTTAGGTCTCTTCTCTTTCCAAACAAGCTTGTGATAATTATTTTCCATCTCCTTAAAGAATAATATTGGAATCCGAATTGGGGTTGCATTGTATATATAGATTGCTTTGGATATTATTGATATTTTCACAATGTTAAGTTTTCCTATCCATGAGCATGGTGTAGTCTTCCATTTTTGTATGTTTCTTTTAGTAGTGTTTTTTTTTTTTTCTTTGTATAGGTCTTTTGTTTCTGATTTATTCTTAAGTATATCATCCTTTGAACAGCTATTGTAAATGGTATTGCTTTCCTAGTTTCCTTTTCAGAGATGCCTTTATTAGTAAAGAGGAATCCATTTTTGTCTATTGAGCTTGTGTCCTGTCACTGCTGAATTTTCCAATGAGTTCCAATAATTTTCTTGCTAAGTCTTTGGGATTTTCTATGTATAAGACCATATTTGAAAATAGAGTTTTACTTCTTTGCCAATTTGAATGACTTTAATTTCTCATTCTTGCCTTATAGCTCTGGCTAAGATTTCTAACACAATATCTAATAGGAATGGTGATTAAGGGCATCCTTATCTGGTTACTGTTCACAAAGGGAATGCATTCAGTTTCTCTCCATTGAGAGTGATGATGGTTGTTGGTTTTGCATTGTTGTTGTTAAGTGCCATTGAGTCAGTTCCAACTCATAGGGGACCCTGTATAGGGTTTCCAAGAAGTGGCTGATGAGCTTGAACCTCCTACCTTGAGGTTGAAAGTGATCTTGCAAATATGCTCTTAATTATGTTGAAGAATTTCTTTAAATTCCTATTTTGTTGAGTGTTATTATCAGGAATGGGTGTTGGATTTTGTCAAATGCCTTTTCTGCATCAATCATTATAATCATGTGGTTTTTCTCCTTTTTTAAAATTTAATGATGGACTACACTGATTGCTTTTCTAATATTGAGTCATCCTTGCATCCCTGATATGAATCCCAATTGATCATGATGTATTTTTTATATATATGTTATTGAATTTTACTGGCTAGGATTTTCTTGAGAATTTTTACATCTATGTTCATGAGAAATGTTGGTCTATAATTTTCTTTTGAGTGATCTCTTTGCCTAGTTTTGGTATGAGGGTTATACTCCCTTCAAAAGATGTATTCAGGAGTTTTCCATACTTTTCTGTGTTCTGCAATAGTTTGAGTAGTAGAATTGGTTGGTGTCAGCCATTCTTTGAATGTTTGGTAAAATTCACAAGTAAAGCCATCTGAGTCTGGATTTCTTTTTTTTGGGGGGGGGGGGAGGGGAGTGAGGGGTTAATGACCTTATCAAATTCTTATTTTGTTACAGGTCTGTTCTAGTGTTTTTACTTCACTCTGTGTTCGTTTGGGTAGGTTGTGCTGTTCTAAAAATGTATCCATTTCTTTTAGATTTTCAAATTTATTGGAGTACAACTCTTCACAGTAATCCATTATTATCCTCCTTAATTCCATTGGTTCTGTTGTGATATCACCCATATAATTTCTTATGTGTGCTATTTGCATCTTATCCCTCTTTTCTTTTGTTAGCTATGCCACACAGTAACTTTCTTGATCTCTTGCACATTGGTAATCAATATAGGATATCCCACCTACCTCACTTCTATATCTATTTCCTGTGTGGAGGGAATGGTGTCTCTTTGACTGAGGCTCAGTAAGGGTGCATATGGACCATCTGCCATGTACAATCCATGAGGGAAGACACACAGATCAGTGACCACTAGTGAAGGTGACCTCACTTTATTTCTTCTTATGTGATTAAAGCATTATTGCATTGGAGGACAGCTAGTTATTTATTATGGCCTCTGTAGCCATATTGTTCCATTCTGTGATACAATATAAATTCCAACTTTTATACCTGTGATTTGGAGTCCTGATGTGGTTCTCTGGGTTAATGTGCTGGACTGCAAAATCAATATGATCCTCAAGGTTGGTAGTTAAAGCTCACCAGATGGTTCTTGGAAACCTTATACTGGGGCACTAAGGGTTAGTACCTACTCGACAACACTTAACAACAACAACAACATTCCTGTGATTATGGACCCATCTAGAAGTGAGTTGTTAATGAAGCAGGTCCTGGTGTGGAGCTGTTGGATAAGCACTGGATTGTTAAATGCAAGGTCTGTTGTTCAAACCCACCAGCCACTCCTCAGAAAGCCTATTCGGGTCCCTATAAGTCAGAGTCAACTTAATGACACTTAACAACAACCACAAAAAGGTATTAAGGTAGTAAGGACTAAGGGTTAAAGTGGAACAAGAAGAAGGAGCTTTGGTAGCATAATGGTTACAAATCAGGCCACCACTACCAGCTGTTCTGCAGGAGAAAGATGAGGCTTCCTTCTCCTGGAATAAAGATTTACAGCCTCAGAAACTCTGTACAGGGTCACTATGAGTCAGAACCGACTCCATGGCATATAACCACCACCTAACATTCGTGTTTAATCTCTTATGTGTAAAAAGTGATTTCCTGGAGACAAAATTCACTAATCCTTGCCAAGAGCATGCCCCGGCATACTTATTTCAGGTTTTTTTCTGAAGACAGGTGCAGCGTCGGCAATAAGGGATTACACAGAGTCATGGGTCATGATAAATTCAAAATCTTCTTATTATATGCTTTATTCTTCTCATTTCTATACTACTCTACTTCTCTCATTCTTTACTGCCCTGCTCATTTTTTACCCTCCTGCTCATTCTTTTCTCTCCTGCTCTACTGCTCATCTCTTCTGCTTCTCTCCCTTCCCCTGCTCCTGCTTTCATTCTTTCCTCTCCTGCTCATCTCTTCTGCTTCTTTACTAGCTTCCCCTCCCTCCATTTCTTTACTGTCTCTTTCTCTACATTACTCTTATTCTTTTTCTTTCTACACTACTACTCCTGATTATCTACATTACTACTTTCACTACTCCACTCCCCTGCTTCTTTTCTACATTACTCCCTCTATTCTCCCTCCATTCTTTTTTTTTTTAAGGTTTTTATTGTGGATTGAGTGAAAGTTTACAGGGCACATCATCAGTTTCACATTCAACCATTCATATGACTTGTTTCATTACATTGATTACAATCCCCTCCATACATCATCAGTCAACAGTGTTTTTCTCTATCTGCTTTGGCTTTTCTCCTTTTTTTGGGGGGGTGGCGGGGAAACTTTGCCTTTTTGGAATTTACAGTTTTGGCTTTAGGGAAGGTTTTTACATTTATCTGTGGATATCCAGGGCTCATGTATGCGATTACTAACAAGCATAATTGAATAATCAGATGAGGGACAGTTTGCTATGTCTGCTAGGTGGCTAAAGTCTGATCCTCAGAGCCTATGGTTTGGACGGTCTGCAACGCTTGGGCCCACAGGGCCTTGAACTCCTGGCCGGGTCTGCACGGTCTACATCCATTTTCCCTCATTTATTATTTATTTAGGGGACGCTGCCTGTCTTAGGCGGTCAGTGCAAATTCCTCCGTCTTACCTGTCATCAAAACTCATTGCAGCATGGCAATGGCTCTGTCTTAGGTTGCGGAGGTTCCGCATGATCCTTACCCATCTCTGGCCACACGTCCAGCATAAACAGCTGCCATCTGAAGAAGGCAGGGAAGGAGGAGACCGGCTGGGGACCCCATACGCAAGACGTTGCCAGACCATCACCTGCTCTAAGGTGACCAAGCAGGGTCACTACGCTGAAGTTCAATCAGGTTCTTAGGGGATGTTAATCTCTAGCAGGGGTAGCAAATTAGTAGCCACTCAGTGCTCAACTTGAGAATTACTTATATCAGAAATTTGCGCATGTAGCTGATGAATATACACAGACAAGTGGATATTATTCCCCAACCTCCTTAAATGCTGTTGAATTAAGTTCCAATCAAGTTCTGGATCCTCCCTCCATTCTTGTCTCCTTCTACTTTCCTTTACTTACTCTTACCTCTACTTCTTGCCTCTACTTCTACTTACTTCTGCTTCTTGCCTCTATTCTTACTTACCTCTACTTACTTCCTCTACTCTTATTCTATCTTACAACCTCCTTATATACCATTACAAAAAACATTGCTTTCATAGTAATCAATGACATCAAAATACAATCTATCTTGGGGCGCATTCCTCATGGTTTACAACAGGGATGAAAAGTTACAGCAAAGAGACATTATCTCAATGCATAGGAGACATTCAGGCGCCTTGAAACCTTTTAGTTAAACATTTGTTTCTACATAAATCTATTCTTTTCTCTGAGAAGCAAGTTAACCTTCACAAATTTCTTAACCTTTGTCTGTTAAGTCTTGTTAATTTTAGTTGTGGGGTGCAATTAACTCTCCATAACTTCTTCCATACACTATCTGTTTATAGCCTACAAAAACATCACTTATCAAGGAAACTGAGGCTATGAAAAACAACTTCTCTAATTTACTGATCATTAATTTAAGAACGTCTAAGTCAGACTTTTAATTTAGTATCTGTATATACCCATAGCCTTTATCTATAGTCTAAATGTTTTTAGAAATTCTTGTACCCACAGCTCTTATTTATGGCTGTGGGATTCTTTATTGCCTTAAACTAAGGCTACAAGGAAGAATGTTTACAATCACTAAACCTAAGCTGGTAGTAATTCAATTGACAAATCCTGTCTTCTAGCAGTCTTAAGAACATTGTTAATATAAGTATTAAAACTACCTAAGATTAGAGTAGAATAAAATGTAGCTAATGTGTGGCTTCTAACTTTTAATAAAAATATACTAAAGTGTAGGAGAGTCAAAGATCTAAAGTAAAAAGGGATATTAATAAAATCATGAATAAATCAGAGAATGATTTAACAAGAGAAAAATTTAACTAGGGGTCTGTGCATAGAAATAACTTTACGGCTCTGCCATGCAAAGAAAATAATTCATCGTAGCTCTGCTAAAACAATGAATTCTTCTATGCCCAGGTTTCCCCATGTCTCATTTATTTAATTCCTTGATTAATATGTCTCAATTTATTTATTTTAATTTCTTAATTATGGCTGTTGCCAAATCCTGTCTCTTTAACATAACAAGACAACCTGTTCCCAAATGGGATTCTACTACAGGCAGGTGGTTAAATGCAATTTAGAGTCTTGCTGTGCGTTAATTCACCTGACTGAAAAGCCGTTTGAACTGTAGGTCGGCAGTTCAAGCTCACCAGCTGCAACTTGAAAACCCTGTACAGAGTCGCTGTGGGTTGGAATCAACTTGACAGCACTTAACAACAACAAGAAGTAATTATTAAGGTGGGGTGTGGTGCTGTGGGTTAATGTGTCAGACTGCAAAGCCATTTGAACTACAAGGTTGGCAGTTCAAGCTCACCAGTTGCTTCTCAGAAACCCTATATAGGGTCGGTACGGCTCAGAACCAACTCGATGGCACTTAACAACAACGCAAAGAATAAGCATTAAGGTGGAAGTAAGGATTAAGGAAGCCCATACCTTACTTAAGAGATGGGTGTGACTGAAGTAACCACTCTTAGTTTTGCTTGAAGGCAGGGTCTGTGTCCAATATACATAGGAATGCTTTGGCAAAGTTTGTTCTCTTGCTCTGGATCTTGCATCTGGTTCATCATATCTGACTTCTAGCTCTTGGGATTTGCAGCCTGTCACCTGACCTGAAGTCACTTTCTGAAGCCTGTTGTCTGATCTTCTGATTTGGGTTCCTTATCTCCTGAGACTACCTGGGTGAGAAGAATGACCTCTGAGCAATGGATTTGGCACTTGCCAGCCTCCATAATTGTGGAGTCATTTTCTTTGACAGTTGTGAGTTCTGTGAGACATTGCAGCATATTGCAGAACCTTAAAACATGATGGAAGGGGAGGAGTGATGATTGATAGCAGGAATTATGGAGAGGTATAACATGTTGGAATATTCAGACGTTTGGGATATCTTTGACATCAACCTCATAGAAGGAGCTCTGGTAGTGTAGTGGGTTACACATTGGACTGTTAACTGAAAGGCCAACAGTTGGAATCTACCATCAGTTTCTCAGGATAAAGATGAGGCTTTCTGCTCCTGTGAAGATTTATAAGTCACTATGAGTCAAAATTGACTTGATGGCCCCAAGCACCATACATGCTGATCTTCTTAAAATAAGTTAATCATGCACTTATGCATAAGGATAGCTTGGGTTTCTTTTATTAACAGTCTTGAACCCTGGTATGAAATTGTTATACTATAAATAATAATTACTAGTGAAATAATCTTTTGTCAGAACAAATTCACTCTACTAATTTTTCATAACATTAATACTGTTTATTATGATACCACTTATTTATCTATAAACCAGTAAGAATGAAGCTCCTTGAATGGATAACATAATTTTGTACTACCATATTGAAGTAGGAAAATATTATATATAATTTGGTATGACATAACAAATGCACAAAGAATAGACACAACATAAATGCATCCAGACAGAGCAGCAGAAAGAGTAAGAGTTCCTTTTCCTGAAGTTAAGGTTTTAAGCTTGTCTTCGGCATGCTTCAAAGAATCCTTTATTTTTTAGTTTTGAAAAGCTTATTGTTAATTGGGTGAAGGTTTACAGAGCATATCAGTTTCTACTTAGCAATTGATAAACATTTTTTTTCATATCATTGATAGAAATACCCACAATAAACATCACATATCCTACTTCTTTCCCTGTCTTTCCTAACTTTACTGAACTTTGTCCTAGGGTAAATGTGGCCCTTTTGATCCCAAATTAATTGTTGATTATTTTAAGATAGTGTTATTGTTCCTCTTATAGACTATTATTTTAAAAATGGAACCATTAGAGGTTAGTTCATTTTTTGACCTGAAGGGTGGTAGTGGTTATGTGACGTGGAATTGGTTCTGACTCATAGCGACCCTTGTACAGGGTTTCCAAGGCTGTAAATATTTACAGGAACAGAAAGCCTCATCTTTCTCCTGCAGAACAGCTGGTAGTTTCAAACTGCTGACCTTGAGGTTCGCAGCCCAATTTGTAACCACCATTGATGGATTAAATGGACAAAATACTGAATTGTGCAGAAAAAGCATCAAAGAAAGATGGAAAGAATATACAGAGTCACTGTCCCAAAAAGAAATGGTCAATGGTCAAACATTTTAAGAGGCAGCATATTATCAAGATCCAATAACACTGAAGGGAGAAGTCCAAGTTGCTTTGACGTCATTGGCAGAGAACAAGGTTCTGGGAATTGTTGGTATAAATATTGAAATTGTTCAACAAAGTGAGGCAGTATTGGAGGCTCTCACTCATCTATGCCAAGAAACTTGGAAGACAGCTACATGGTGAACTGATTGATGAACTGACATTCATATATGTGCCCATTCCAATCACAGAAACACAATGGAATGCTTAAATTTCAGATATTATTAATATCACCTGAAAGTAAAAATTTGCAAAGACACTTCAAAAACGTTTGCAACCACACATTAACATACAATTGCCACAGGTTCAAGCAAAATTCAGAGGAGGACATGGAATGAGGGCTATCATTGCAGCCATCAGATGGATCTTGGCTGAGATCAGAAAATATCAGAAACACGTTTACCTGTACATTATTTATTCACGACACAAAGACTTTTTTTTTTTTTAATAAACATTTTATTGTGAACTGTGTGATAGTCTACATGACAGAACATTAGTTTTACATTTATTCTATCATCTATCATTTCAATGGCATAGTTACCATCCCATCCATGCATCCTCACCCAACCAAAGGGTGTACCCTGTAATCCTGTGCCCCCCACCACCACAGTCCTCAGCCCCTTTCTCTCTCCAGATCCCAAGTCCCCAGCCACTCCATCTCTTGACGTCGTCTTCTCTGCCTCCATCTCAGGCCTCACTGCTTCTCTGGGTAGGATCCCACTCTCTGCTTTTCTCCATTGATGGTCCTAGGGTCCTCCGCTCCTAGACTGAAAAGTTAATCACTCCCCTCCTTGCTACAAAATGTCCACCTTTAGATTTCCAACCCTCACAATCAG